>NW_027488877.1:0-251182 GCF_050948215.1 Halictus rubicundus
ATCCTATCCTCTATCCTACTTCTATTCCTCTATCGCTAATCCAATCTTCTATGCTTTCTATCCTCTATCCTACCCTTTCCTCGATCACTATCCTCTCCTCTATCCTATTATATCCTCTATCCAGTATCCTCTATCCTATCGTAGTCCTCTATCCTATCCTATCCTGCTATCCTACGCTATCCTCTATCCTATCCTATCCTCTATCCTATCCATAGTCTATCCTATCTCCTATCTTCTGAGTCTGTATCCTAGTCCTACGACGACTCCTATCCTCAATCCTATCCTATCCCTATCCTATCCTATCCTCTATCCTACCTACCTTCTATCCTATCCTCTATCCTATCCTATCCTCTATCCTATTCTATCCTCTATCCTATCCTATCCTCTATCCTATCCTATCCTCTATCCTGAGTCAAATCGCTATCCTATCCTCTTTCCTATCCTATCCTCTATCCTATCCTATCCTCTATCCTATCCTACCGTCTATCCAGAATTTCCTCTATCCTATCCTATCCTCGTATCCTATTCTATCCTCTATCCTATCCTCTAGTCCTATCCTATCCTCTATCCTTGCAATCCTCTCCCTCACCCATCAATTCCTATCTTCTATCCTATCCTATCCTCTATCCTATCAATTCCCTATCTATCATATCCTCTATCCTATCCTATCCTATCCTCTATCCTATCCTATCCTCCTCTATCCTATCCTATCTTCTATCCTATCCTATCCTCGTATCCTATGAAATCCCAATACTATCCTCTATCCGTATCCTATCCTCTGTCCTAGTCCTATCCTCTATCCTATCCTATCGTCTATCCTATCCTCTATCCTATCCTATCCTCTCTCCTACCCTATCCTCTAGTCCTATCCTCTCCTCTATCCTATTATATCCTCTATCCTATCCTCTATCCTATCGTATCCTCTATCCTATCCTATCCTCTATCCTACGGCTATCCTCTATCCTATCCTATCCTCTATCTATCCTATAGTCTATCCATATCCTATCTTCTATCTATATCCTATCCTCTATCCTATCCTCTATCCTATCCTATCCTCTATCCTATCCTATCCTCTATCCTATCCTACCGTCTATCCTATCCTCTAGTCCTATCCTAGCCTCTATCCTATTCTATCCTCTATCCTATCCTATTCTCTATCCTATCCTATCCTCTATCCTATCAAATCCGCTATCCTATTCCTCTTTCCTATCCTATCCTCTATCCTATCCTATCCTCTATTCCTATCCTATCCTCTATCCTATCCTATCCTATCCTCTATCCTAGTCCTATCTTCTATCCTTTCCTATCCTCTATCCTATCCAATCCTATCCTCTATCCTATCCTATCCTCTATCCTATCCTATCTTGCTATCCTTTCCTATCCTCTATCATATCCTCTATCCAATCCTATATCCTATCCTATCCTATCCTCTATCCTATCCTATCCTCTATCCTATCCTATCCTCTATCCTATCATATCGTCTATCCTATCCTCTATCCTATCCTATCCTCTATCCTATCCTATCCTCTATCCTATCCTATCCTCTATCCTATCCTATCCTCTATCCTATCCTATCGTCTATCCTATCCTCTATCCTATTCCATCCTCTAGCCTATCCTATACTCTTTCCTATCCTGTCCTCTATCCTATCCTCTATCCTACCCATTCCTAAATAATATCGTACACTCTTATCCTATAATTTCATCTATCCGTTCCTAGTTCTCTATCCTACCCTCTATCCTGACCCTCTATCCTAACCTCTATCCTATCCTATCCTCTATCCTATCCTCTATCCTATCTATCCTCATCCTATCCTATCCTCTATCCTATCCTATCCTCTATCCTAGTCCTATCCTCTATCCTATCCTATCCTCTATCCTATCCTATCCGTCTATCCTATCCTATCCTCTATCATATCCTATCCTCTATCCTATCCTATCCTCTATCCTATCCTATCCTCTATCCTATCCTATCCTCTATCCTATCCTATCTTCTATGCTTTCCTATCCTGCCTATCCTATCCTATCCTCTATCCTATCCTATCTTCTATGCTTTCCTATCCTCGTATCCGTACCCTTACTCCTCTATTCCTATCCTCTTCCTCTATCCTATTATATCCTCTATCCTATACGCTATCCTCTACCTATCGTATCCTCTATCCTATCCTATCCTCTATCCTACGCTATCCCTCTATCCTATCCTATCCTCTATCCTATCCTATAGTCTATCCTATCCTATCTTCTATCTTATCCTATCCTCTATCCTATCCTCTATCCTATCCTATCCTCTATCCTATCCTATCCTCTATCCTATCCTACCGTCTCTCACTATCCTCTATCCTATCCTATCCTCTATCCTATTCTATCCTCTATCCTATCCTATCCTCTATCCTATCCTATCCTCTATCCTATCAAATCCGCTATCCTATCCTCTTTCCTATCCTATCCTCTATCCTATCCTATCTCTATCCTATCCTACCGTCTATCCAATCCTCTATCCTATCCTATCCTCTATCCTATTCTATCCTCTATCCTATCCTCTATCCTATCCTATCCTCTATCCTATCCTATCTTCTATCCTATCCTATCCTCTATCCTATCAATTCCCCTATCCTATCATATCCTCTATCCTATCCTATCCTATCCTCTATCCTATCCTATCCTCTATCCTATCCTATCTTCTATCCTATCCTATCCTCTATCCTATGAAATCCCAATACTATCCTCTATCCTAGTCCTATCCTCTGTCCTATCCTATCCTCTCTATCCTATCCTATCGTCTATCCTATCCTCTATCCTATCCTATCCTCTATCCTATCCTATCCTCTATCCTATCCTATCGTCTATCCTATCCTCTATCCTATTCCATCCTCTATCCTATCCTATACTCTTTCCTATCCTGTCCTCTATCCTATCCTCTATCATATCCATTCCTCCATAATATCGTACACTCTATCCTATAATTTCATCTATCCGTTCCTATTCTCTATCCTACCCTCTATCCTAACCTCTATTCCTATCCTACCCTCTATCCTATCCTATCCTCTATCCTATCCTATCCCTCTATCCTATCCTATCCTCTATCCTATTCTAGTCCTCTATCCTATCCAATCTTCTATGCTTTCCTATCCTCTATCCTACCCTATCCTCTATCCTATCCTCTCCTCTATCCTATTATATCCTCTATCCTATCCTCTATCCTATCGTATCCTCTATCCTATCCTATCCTCTATCCTACGCTATCCTCTATCCTATCCTATCCTCTATCCTATCCTATAGTCTATCCTATCCTATCTTCTATCTTATCCTATCCTCTATCCTATCCTCTATCCTATCCTATCCTCTATCCTATCCTATCCTCTATCCTATCCTACCGTCTATCCTATCCTCTATCCTATCCTATCCTCTATCCTATTCTAGTCCTCTATCCTATCCTATCCTCTATCCTATCCTATCCTCTATCCTATCAAATCCGCTATCCTATCCTCTTTCCTATCCTATCCTCTATCCTATCCGTATCCTCTATCCTATCCTACCGTCTATCCAATCCTCTATCCTATCCTATCCTCTATCCTATTCTATCCTCTATCCTATCCTCTATCCTATCCTATCCTCTATCCTATCCTATCCTCTATCCTATCCTATCTTCTATCCTATCCTATCCTCTATCCTATCAATTCCCCTATCCTATCATATCCTCTATCCTATCCTATCCTATCCTCTATCCTATCCTATCCTCTATCCTATCCTATCTTCTATCCTATCCTACTCCTCTATCCTATGAAATCCCAATACTATCCTCTATCCTATTCCTATCCTCTGTCCTATCCTATCCTCTATCCTATCCTATCGTCTATCCTATCCTCTATCCTATCCTATCCTCTATCCTACCTATCCTCTATCCTATCCTCTCCTCTATCCTATTATATCCTCTATCCTATCCTCTATCCTATCGTATCCTCTATCCTATCCTATCCTCTATCCTACGCTATCCTCTATCCTATCCTATCCTCTATCCTATCCTATAGTCTATCCTATCCTATCTTCTATCTTATCCTATCCTCTATCCTATCCTCTATCCTATCCTATCCTCTATCCTATCCTATCCTCTATCCTATCCTACCGTCTATCCTATCCTCGTATCCTATCCTATCCTCTATCCTATTCTATCCTCTATCCTATCCTATTCTCTATCCTATCCTATCCTCTATCCTATCAAATCCGCTATCCTATCCTCTTTCCTATCCTATCCTCTATCCTATCCTATCCTCTATCTATCCTGACCGTCTATCCAATCCTCTATCCTATCCTATCCTCTATCCTATTCTATCCTCTATCATATCCTCTATCCTATCCTATCCTCTATCTATCCTATCCTATCCTATCCTACTCTATCCTATCCTATCTTCTATCCTATCATATCCTCTATCCTATCAATTCCCCTATCCTATCATATCCTCTATCCTATCCTATCCTATCCTCTATCCTATCCTATCCTCTATCCTATCCTATCTTCTATCTTCCTATCCTATCCTCTATCCTATGAAATCCCAATACTATCCTCTATCCTATCCTATCCTCTGTCCTATCCTATCCTCTATCCTATCCTATCGTCTATCCTATCCTCTATCCTATCCGTATCCTCTATCCTATCCTATCCTCTATCCTATCCTATCGTCTATCCTATCCTCTATCCTATTCCATCCTCTAGTCCTATCCGTATACTCTTTCCTATCCTGTCCTCTATCCTATCCTCTATCATATCCATTCCTCCATAATATCGTACACTCTATCCTATAATTTCATCTATCCGTTCCTATTCTCTATCCTACCCTCTATCCTAACCTCTATCCTATCCTTACCCTCTATCCTATCCTATCCTCTATCCTATCCTATCCTCTATCCTATCCTATCCTCTATCCTATTCTATCCTCTATCCTATCCAATCTTCTATGCTTTCCTATCCTCTATCCTACCCTATCCTCTATCCTAGCCTCTCCTCTATCACTATTATATCCTCTATCCTATCCTCTATCCTATCGTATCCTCTATCCTATCCTATCCTCTATCCTACGCTATCCTCTAGCCTATCCTATCCTCTATCCTATCCTATAGTCTATCCTATCCTATCTTCTATCTTATCCTATCCTCTAATCCTATCCTCTATCCTATCCTATCCTCTATCCTATCCTATCCTCTATCCTATCCTACCGTCTATCCTATCCTCTATCCTATCGTCCTCTCCTCCTATCCTATTCTATCCTCTATCCTATCCTATCCTCTATCCTATCCTATCCTCTATCCTATCAAATCCGCTATCCTATCCTCTTTCCTATCCTATCCTCTATCCTATCCTATCCTCTATCCTATCCTACCACCGTCTATCCAATCCTCTATCCTATCCTATCCTCTATCCTATTCTATCCTCTATCCTAATCCTCTATCCTATTCCTATCCTCTATCCTATCCTATCCTCTATCCTATCCTATCTTCTATCCTATCCTATCCTCTATCCTATCAATTCCCCTATCCTATCATATCCTCTATCTATCCTATCCTATCCTCTATCCTATCCTATCCTCTATCCTATCCTATCTTCTATCCTATCCTATCCTCTATCCTATGAAATCCCAATACTATCCTCTATCCTATCCTATCCTCTGTCCTATCCTATCCTCTATCCTATCCTATCGTCTATCCTATCCTCTATCCTATCCTATCCTCTATCCTATCCTATCCTCTATCCTATCCTATCGTCTATCCTATCCTCTATCCTATTCCATCCTCTATCCTATCCTATACTCTTTCCTATCCTGTCCTCTATCCTATCCTCTATCATATCCATTTCCTCCATAATATCGTACACTCTATCCTATAATTTCATCTATCCGTTCCTATTCTCTATCCTACCCTCTATCCTAACCTCTATCCTATCCTCTATCCTATCCTATCCTCTATCCTAGCCTATCCTCTATCCTATCCTATCCAATCCCCTATCCTATCCTATCCTCTATCCTATCCTATCCTCTATCCTATAATATGCTCTATCCTATCCTATCCTCGTATCCTATGATATCCTCTATCCTATCCTATCTTCTATCCTATCCTATCCTCTATCCTATCCTATCCTCTATCCTATCCTATCCTCTATCCTATCCTATCCTCTATCCTATCCTATCCTCTATCCTATCCTATCTTCTATGCTTTCCTATCATCTATCCTATCCTCTATCCAATTCCTCTATCCTATCCTATCCTCTATCCTATCCTATCCTCTATCTATCCTATCCTCTATCATATCCTATCGTCTATCCTATCCTATCCTCTATCCTATCAAATCCCCTATCCTATCCTCAGTCCTATCCTATCCTCTATCCTATCCTATCCTCTATCCTATCCTACCGTCTATCCAATCCTCTATCCTATCCTATCCTCTATCCTATTCTATCCTCTATCCTATCCTATCCTCTATCCTATCCTATCCTCTATCCTATAAAATCCCCTATCCTATCCTCTGCCCTATCCTATCCTCTATCCTATCCTATCAGCTATCCTACCCTATCCTCTATCCTATCCTATCCTCTATCCTATTAATTCCCCTACCTTATCCAATCCTGTATCCTATCCAATCCTCTATCCTATCCAATCATCTATCCTATCCTATCTTCTATCCTATCCTATCCTCTATCCTATCCTATCCTCTATCCTATCCTATCCTCTATCCTATCCTATCTTCTATGCTTTCCTATCATCTATCCTATCCTCTATCCAATCCTCTATCCTATCCTATCCTCTATCCTATCCTATCCTCTATCCTATCCTATCCTCTATCATATCCTATCGTCTATCCTATCCTATCCTCTATCCTATCAAATCCCCTATCCTATCCTCTGTCCTATCCTATCCTCTATCCTATCCTATCCTCTATCCTATCCTATCCTCTATCCTATCCTATCCTCTATCCTATCCTACCGTCTATCCAATCCTCTATCCTATCCTATCCTCTATCCTATTCTATCCTCTATCCTATCCTATCCTCTATCCTATCCTATCCTCTATCCTATAAAATCCCCTATCCTATCCTCTGCCCTATCCTATCCTCTATCCTATCCTATCAGCTATCCTACCCTATCCTCTATCCTATCCTATCCTCTATCCTATTAATTCCCCTACCTTATCCAATCCTGTATCCTATCCAATCCTCTATCCTATCCAATCATCTATCCTATCCTATCCTCTAGCCTATGATATCCTCTATCCTATCCTATCCTCTATCCTATCCTATCCTCTGCCCTATCCTATCCTCTATCCTATTCTATCCTCCATCCTATCCTATCCTCTATCCTATCCTATCCTCTATCCTATAAAATCCCCTATCCTATCCTCTGCCCTATCCTATCATCTATCCTATCCTATCAGCTATCCTACCCTATCCTCTATCCTATCCTATCCTCTATCCTATTCTACCCTCTATCCTATCCTCTATCCTATCGTATCCTCTATCCTATCCTATCCTCTATCCTACGCTATCCTCTATCCTATCCTATCCTCTATCCTATCCTATCCTCTATCCTATCCTATCTTCTATCCTATCCTATCCTCTATCCTATTAATTCCCCTACCTTATCCAATCCTGTATCCTATCCAATCCTCTATCCTATCCAATCATCTATCCTATCCTATCCTCTAGCCTATGATATCCTCTATCCTATCCTATCCTCTATCCTATCCTATCCTCTATCCTATCCTATCCTCTATCCTATCCTATCCTCTATCCTATCCTATCCTCTATCCTACGCTATCCTCTATCCTATTGTATCCTCTATCCTATCCTATCCTCTATCCTATCCTATCTTCTATCCTATCCTATCCTCTATCCTATCAATTCCCCTACCCTATCCAATCCTGTATCCTATTGAATCCTCTATCCTATCCAATCATCTATCCTATCCTATCCTCTATCCTATGATATCCTCTATCCTATCCTATCCTCTATCCTATCCTATCCTCTGCCCTATCCTATCCTCTATCCTATTCTATCCTCTATCCTATCCTATCCTCTATCCTATCCTATCCTCTATCCTATAAAATCCCCTATCCTATCCTCTGCCCTATCCTATCCTCTATCCTATCCTATCAGCTATCCTACCCTATCCTCTA
This sequence comes from Halictus rubicundus, assembly GCF_050948215.1. NCBI lineage: Eukaryota > Metazoa > Arthropoda > Insecta > Hymenoptera > Halictidae > Halictus > Halictus rubicundus. Next base: position 8,159 of record NW_027488877.1, read on the forward strand.
TCCTATCCTATCCTCTATCCTATTCTACCCTCTATCCTATCCTCTATCCTATTCTACCCTCTATCCTATCCTCTATCCTATCGTATCCTCTATCCTATCCTATCCTCCATCCTACGCTATCCTCTATCCTATCCTATCCTCTATCCTATCCTATCCTCTATCCTATCCTATCTTCTATCCTATCCTATCCTCTATCCTATCAATTCCCCTACCCTATCCAATCCTGTATCCTATCCAATCCTCTATCCTATCCAATCATCTATCCTATCCTATCCTCTATCCTATGATATCCTCTATCCTATCCTATCCTCTATCCTATCCTATCCTCTATCCTATCCTATCCTCTATCCTATCCTATCCTCTATCCTATCCTATCCTCTATCCTACGCTATCCTCTATCCTATTGTATCCTCTATCCTATCCTATCCTCTATCCTATCCTATCTTCTATCCTATCCTATCCTCTATCCTATCAATTCCCCTACCCTATCCTATCCACTATCCTATGATATCCTCTATCCTATCCTATCCTCTATCCTATCCTATCCTCTGCCCTATCCTATCCTCTATCCTATCCTATCAGCTATCCTATCCTATCCTCTATCCTATCCCATCCTCTATCCTATTCTACCCTCTATCCTATCCTCTATCCTATCGTATCCTCTATCCTATCCTATCCTCTATCCTACGCTATCCTCTATCCTATCCTATCCTCTATCCTATCCTATCCTCTATCCTATCCTATCTTCTATCCTATCCTATCCTCTATCCTATCAATTCCCCTATCCTATCCTTTCCTGTATCCTATCCTATCCTCTATCCTATCAAATCCTCTGTCGTATCCTATCCTCTATCCTATCCTCTATCCTATCCTCTATCCTATCCTATCCTCTATCCTATCCTATCCTCTATCCTATCCTATCTTCTATCCTTTCCTATCCTCTATCCTATCCTCTATCCAATCCTCCATCCTATCCTATCCTCTATCCTATCCTATCCTCTATCCTATCAAATCCCCTATCCTATCCTCTGTCCTATCCTATCCTCTATCCTATCCTATCCTCTATCCTATCCTATTCTCTATCCTATCCTATCTTCTATCCTATCCTATCCTCTATCCTATCCTATCCTCTATCCTATCCTATCTTCTATCCTATCCTATTCTCTATCCTATCAATTCCCCTATCCTATCCAATCCTGTATCCTGTCCAATCCTCTATCCTATCCTATCATCTATCCTATCCTATCCTCTATCCTATGATATCTTCTATCCTATCCTATCATCTATCCTATCCTATCCTCTATCCTATCCTATCCTATCCTCTATCCTATCCTATCCTCTATCCTATCCTATTCTCTATCCTATCCTATCTTCTATCCTATCCTATACTCTATCCTATCAAATCCCCTATCCTATCCTCTATCCTATGTTATCCTCTGTCCTATCTAATCCTCTATCCTATCCTATCCTCTATCCTATCCTATCCTCTATCCTATCCTATCTTCTATCCTATCCTATCCTCTATCCTATCAATTCCCCTACCCTATCCAATCCTGTATCCTATCCAATCCTCTATCTTATCCAATCATCTATCCTATCCTATCCTCTATCCTATCCTATCCTCTATCCTATCCTATCCTCTATCCTATCCTATCCTCTATCCTATCCTATCCTCTATCCTACGCTATCCTCTATCCTATTGTATCCTCTATCCTATCCTATCCTCTATCCTATCCTATCTTCTATCCTATCCTATCCTCTATCCTATCAATTCCCCTACCCTATCCAATCCTGTATCCTATCCAATCCTCTATCCTATCCAATCATCTATCCTATCCTATCCTCTATCCTATGATATCCTCTATCCTATCCTATCCTCTATCCTATCCTATCCTCTGCCCTATCCTATCCTCTATCCTATCCTATCAGCTATCCTATCCTATCCTCTATCCTATCCCATCCTCTATCCTATTCTACCCTCTATCCTATCCTCTATCCTATCGTATCCTCTATCCTATCCTATCCTCTATCCTACGCTATCCTCTATCCTATCCTATCCTCTATCCTATCCTATCCTCTATCCTATCCTATCTTCTATCCTATCCTATCCTCTATCCTATCAATTCCCCTATCCTATCCTTTCCTGTATCCTATCCTATCCTCTATCCTATCAAATCCTCTGTCGTATCCTATCCTCTATCCTATCCTATCCTATCCTCTATCCTATCCTATCCTCTATCCTATCCTATCCTCTATCCTATCCTATCATCTATCCTATCCTACCCTCTATCCTATCCTATCCTCCATCCTATCCTATCCTCTATCCTATCCTATCCTCTATCCTATCCAATCCTCTATCCTATCCTATCCTCTATCCTATCCTATCTTCTATCCTATCCTAGCCTCTATCCTATCCTATCCTCTATCCTATCCTCTATCCTATCCTCTATCCTATCCTATCCTCTATCCTATCCTATCCTCTATCCTATCCTATCTTCTATCCTTTCCTATCCTCTATCCTATCCTCTATCCAATCCTCCATCCTATCCTATCCTCTATCCTATCAAATCCCCTATCCTATCCTCTGTCCTATCCTATCCTCTATCCTATCCTATCCTCTATCCTATCCTATCCTATCTTCTATCCTATCCTATCCTCTATCCTATCCTATCCTCTATCCTATCCTATCTTCAATCCTATCCTATCAATTCCCCTATCCTATCCAATCCTGTATCCTATCCAATCCTCTATCCTATCCTATCATCTATCCTATCCTATCCTCTATCCTATGATATCTTCTATCCTATCCTATCATCTATCCTATCCTATCCTCTATCCTATCCTATCCTCTATCCTATCCTATCCTCTAACCTGTCCTATCCTCTATCCTATCCTATCCTCTATCCTATCCTATTCTCTATCCTATCCTATCTTCTATCCTATCCTATACTCTATCCTATCAAATCCCCTATCCTATCCTCTATCCTATCTTATCCTCTGTCCTATCTAATCCTCTATCCTATCCTATCCTCTATCCTATCCTATCCTCTATCCTATCCAATCATCTATCCTATCCTATCCTCTAGCCTATGATATCCTCTATCCTATCCTATCCTCTATCCTATCCTACCCTCTATCCTATCCTATCCTCCATCCTATCCTATCCTCTATCCTATCCTATCCTCTATCCTATCCTATCCTCTATCCTATCCTATCCTCTATCCTATCCTATCTTCTATCCTATCCTAGCCTCTATCCTATCCTATCCTCTATCCTATCCTCTATCCTATCCTCTATCCAATCCTCCATCCTATCCTATCCTCTATCCTATCCTATCCTCTATCCTATCAAATCCCCTATCCTATCCTCTGTCCTATCCTATCCTCTATCCTATCCTATCCTCTATCCTATCCTATTCTCTATCCTATCCTATCTTCTATCCTATCCTATCCTCTATCCTATCCTATCCTCTATCCTATCCTATCTTCTATCCTATCCTATTCTCTATCCTATCAATTCCCCTATCCTATCCAATCCTGTATCCTATCCAATCCTCTATCCTATCCTATCATCTATCCTATCCTATCCTCTATCCTATGATAAATTCTATCCTATCCTATCATCTATCCTATCCTATCCTCTATCCTATCCTATCCTCTATCCTATCCTATCCTCTATCCTATCCTATCCTCAATCCTATCCTATTCTCTATCCTATCCTATCTTCTATCCTATCCTATACTCTATCCTATCAAATCCCCTATCCTATCCTCTATCCTATCTTATCCTCTGTCCTATCTAATCCTCTATCCTATCCTATCCTCTATCCTATCCTATCCTCTATCCTATCCTATCCCCTATCCTATCCTATCTTCTATCCTATCCTATCCTCTATCCTATCTAATCCCCTATCCTATCCTCTATCCTATCCTATCCTGTATCCTATCCAATCCTCTATCCTATCCTCTGTCCTATCCTATCCTCTATCCTATCCTATCCTCTATCCTATCAAATCCTCTGTCCTATCCTATCCTCTATCCTATCCTATCCTCTATCCTATCGTATCCTCTATCCTATCCTATCCTCTATCCTACGCTATCCTCTATCCTATCCAATCCTCTATCCTATCCTATCCTCTATCCTACGCTATCCTCTATCCTATCCTATCCTCTATCCTATCCTATCCTCTATCCTATCCTATCTTCTATCCTATCCTATCCTCTATCCTATCAATTCCCCTATCCTATCCTTTCCTGTATCCTATCCTATCCTCTATCCTATCAAATCCTCTGTCGTATCCTATCCTCTATCCTATCCTATCCTATCCTCTATCCTATCCTATCCTCTATCCTATCCTATCATCTATCCTATCCTACCCTCTATCCTATCCTATTCTCTATCCTATCCTATCTTCTATCCTATCCTATCCTCTATCCTATCCTATCCTCTATCCTATCCTATCTTCTATCCTATCCTATTCTCTATCCTATCAATTCCCCTATCCTATCCAATCCTGTATCCTATCCAATCCTCTATCCTACCCTATCATCTATCCTATCCTATCCTCTATCCTATGATATCTTCTATCCTATCCTATCATCTATCCTATCCTATCCTCTATCCTATCCTATCCTCTATCCTATCCTATCCTCTATCCTATCCTATCCTCTATCCTATCCTATCCTCTATCCTATCCTATTCTCTATCCTATCCTATCTTCTATCCTATCCTATCCTCTATCCTATCCTATCCCCTATCCTATCCTATCTTCTATCCTATCCTATCCTCTATCCTATCTAATCCCCTATCCTATCCTCTATCCTATCCTATCCTGTATCCTATCCAATCCTCTATCCTATCCTCTGTCCTATCCTATCCTCTATCCTATCCTATCCTCTATCCTATCAAATCCTCTATCCTATCCTATCCTATCCTGTATCCTATCCAATCCTCTATCCTATCCTATCATCTATCCTGAATCCTATCCTTTCCTGTATTCTATCTAATCCTCTATCGTATCCTATCCTCTATCCTATCCTATCCTCTACCCTATCATATCCTCTATCCTATCCTATCCTCTATCCAATCCTCTGTCCTTTCCTATCCTCTATCCTATCCTATAATCTATCCTATCCTATCTTCTATCCTATCCTCTACCCTATCATATCCTCTATCCTATCCTATCCTCTATCCAATCCTCTGTCCTTTCCTATCCTCTATCCTATCCTATAATCTATCCTATCCTATCTTCTATCCTATCCTATCCTCTATCCTATCAAATCCCGTATCCTATCCTCTGTCCTATCCTATCCTCTATCCTATCCTATCCTCTATCCTATCCTATCCTCTATCCTATCCTATCCTCTATCCTATCCTATCTTCTATCCTATCCTAGCCTCTATCCTATCCTATCCTCTATCCTATCAAATCCCCTATTCTATCCTCTGTCCTATCCTATCCTCTATCCTATCCTATCCTCTATCCTATCCTATTCTCTATCCTATCCTATTTTCTATCCTATCCTATCCTCTATCCTATCAAATCCCCTATTATATCCTCTATCCTACCCTATCCTCTGTCCTATCTAATCCTCTATCCTATCCTATCCTCTATCCTATCCTATCCTCTATCCTATCCTATCCTTTCCTGTATCATATCCAATCATCTATCCTATCCTGTCCTCTATCCTATCCTCTCCTCTATCCTATCCTATTCTCTATCGTATCCTATCATCTATCCTCAATCCTATCCTTTCCTGTATCCTATCCTATCCTCTATCCTATCAAATCCTCTGTCGTATCCTATCCTCTATCCTATCCTATCCTCTATCCTATCCTATCCTCTATCCTATCCTCTATCCTATCCTCTCCTCTATCCTATCCTATCCTCTATCCTATCAAATCCCCTATTCTATCCTCTGTCCTATCCTATCCTCTATCCTATCCTATCCTCTATCCTATCCTATTCTCTATCCTATCCTATTTTCTATCCTATCCTATCCTCTATCCTATCAAATCCCCTATTATATCCTCTATCCTACCCTATCCTCTGTCCTATCTAATCCTCTATCCTATCCTATCCTCTATCCTATCCTATCCTCTATCCTATCCTATCCTTTCCTGTATCATATCCAATCATCTATCCTATCCTGTCCTCTATCCTATCCTCTCCTCTATCCTATCCTATTCTCTATCGTATCCTATCATCTATCCTCAATCCTATCCTTTCCTGTATCCTATCCTATCCTCTATCCTATCAAATCCTCTGTCGTATCCTATCCTCTATCCTATCCTATCCTCTATCCTATCCTATCCTCTATCCTATCCTCTATCCTATCCTCTCCTCTATCCTATCATGTCCTCTATCCTATCCTCTCCTCTATCCTATCCTATTCTCTATCGTATCCTATCATCTATCCTCAATCCTATCCTTTCCTGTATCCTATCGAATCCTCTATCCTATCCTATCCTCTATCCTATCCTCTATCCTATCCTCTCCTCTATCCTATCCTATTCTCTATCGTATCCTATCATCTATCCTCAATCCTATCCTTTCCTGTATCCTATCCTATCCTCTATCCTATCAAATCCTCTGTCGTATCCTATCCTCTATCCTATCCTATCCTCTATCCTATCCTTTCCTGTATCCTATCCTATCCTCTATCCTATCCTATCCTCTATCCTATCCTATCCTCTATCCTATCCTATCTTCTATCCTATCCTAGCCTCTATCCTATCCTATCCTCTATCCTATCCTATCCTCTATCCTATCCTATCTTCTATCCTATCCTAGCCTCTATCCTATCCTATCCTCTATCCTATCCTATCCTCTATCCTATCCTATCCTCTATCCTATCCTATCTTCTATCCTTTCCTATCCTCTATCCTACCCTCTATCCAATCCTCCATCCTATCCTATCCTCTATCCTATCAAATCCTCTGTCGTATAATATCCTCTATCCTATCCTATCCTCTATCCTATCCTATCCTCTATCCTATCCTATCCTCTATCCTATCCTATCCTCTATCCTATCCTATTCTCTATCGTATCCTATCATCTATCCTCAATCCTATCCTTTCCTGTATCCTATCCTATCCTCTATCCTATCAAATCCTCTGTCGTATCCTATCCTCTATCCTATCCTATCCTCTATCCTATCCTATCCTCTATCCTATCCTCTATCCTATCCTCTCCTCTATCCTATCATGTCCTCTATCCTATCCTCTCCTCTATCCTATCCTATTCTCTATCGTATCCTATCATCTATCCTCAATCCTATCCTTTCCTGTATCCTATCCTATCCTCTATCCTATCAAATCCTCTGTCGTATCCTATCCTCTATCCTATCCTATCCTCTATCCTATCCTTTCCTGTATCCTATCCTATCCTCTATCCTATCCTATCCTCTATCCTATCCTATCCTCTATCCTATCCTATCTTCTATCCTATCCTAGCCTCTATCCTATCCTATCCTCTATCCTATCCTATCCTCTATCCTATCCTATCTTCTATCCTATCCTAGCCTCTATCCTATCCTATCCTCTATCCTATCCTATCCTCTATCCTATCCTATCCTCTATCCTATCCTATCTTCTATCCTTTCCTATCCTCTATCCTATCCTCTATCCAATCCTCCATCCTATCCTATCCTCTATCCTATCAAATCCTCTGTCGTATAATATCCTCTATCCTATCCTATCCTCTATCCTATCCTATCCTCTATCCTATCCTATCCTCTATCCTATCCTATCCTCTATCCTATCCTATCCTCCATCCAATCCTATCCTCTATCCTATCCTATCCTCTATCCTATCCTATCCTCTATCCTATCCTATCCTCTATCCTATCCTATCTTCTATCCTATCCTAGCCTCTATCCTATCCTATCCTCTATCCTATCCTATCCTCTATCCTATCCTATCTTCTATCCTATCCTAGCCTCTATCCTATCCTATCCTCTATCCTATCCTATCCTCTATCCTATCCTATCCTCTATCCTATCCTATCTTCTATCCTTTCCTATCCTCTATCCTACCCTCTATCCAATCCTCCATCCTATCCTATCCTCTATCCTATCAAATCCTCTGTCGTATAATATCCTCTATCCTATCCTATCCTCTATCCTATCCTATCCTCTATCCTATCCTATCCTCTATCCTATCCTATCCTCTATCCTATCCTATTCTCTATCGTATCCTATCATCTATCCTCAATCCTATCCTTTCCTGTATCCTATCCTATCCTCTATCCTATCAAATCCTCTGTCGTATCCTATCCTCTATCCTATCCTATCCTCTATCCTATCCTATCCTCTATCCTATCCTCTATCCTATCCTCTCCTCTATCCTATCATGTCCTCTATCCTATCCTCTCCTCTATCCTATCCTATTCTCTATCGTATCCTATCATCTATCCTCAATCCTATCCTTTCCTGTATCCTATCCTATCCTCTATCCTATCAAATCCTCTGTCGTATCCTATCCTCTATCCTATCCTATCCTCTATCCTATCCTTTCCTGTATCCTATCCTATCCTCTATCCTATCCTATCCTCTATCCTATCCTATCCTCTATCCTATCCTATCTTCTATCCTATCCTAGCCTCTATCCTATCCTATCCTCTATCCTATCCTATCCTCTATCCTATCCTATCTTCTATCCTATCCTAGCCTCTATCCTATCCTATCCTCTATCCTATCCTATCCTCTATCCTATCCTATCCTCTATCCTATCCTATCTTCTATCCTTTCCTATCCTCTATCCTATCCTCTATCCAATCCTCCATCCTATCCTATCCTCTATCCTATCAAATCCTCTGTCGTATAATATCCTCTATCCTATCCTATCCTCTATCCTATCCTATCCTCTATCCTATCCTATCCTCTATCCTATCCTATCCTCTATCCTATCCTATCCTCCATCCAATCCTATCCTCTATCCTATCCTATCCTCTATCCTATCCTATCCTCTATCCTATCCTATCCTCTATCCTATCCTATCTTCTATCCTATCCTAGCCTCTATCCTATCCTATCCTCTATCCTATCAAATCCCCTATTCTATCCTCTATCCTATCCTATCCTCTATCCAATCCTATCCTCTATCCTATCCTATCTTCTATGCTTTCCTATGCTATCCTATCCTATCGTCTATCCTATCCTATCCTCTATCCTATCAAATCCCCTACCCTATCCAATCCTGTATCCTATCCAATCCTCTATCCTATCCAATCATCTATCCTATCCTATCCTCTATCCTATGATAACCTCTATCCTATCCTATCCTCTATCCTATCCTATCCTCTATCCTATCCTATCCTCTATCCTATCCTATCTTCTATGCTTTCCTATGCTATCCTATCCTATCGTCTATCCTATCCTATCCTCTATCCTATCAAATCCCCTGTCCTATCCTCTGTCCTATCCTATCCTCTATCCTATCCTATCCTCTATCCTATCCTATCCTCTATCCTATCCTATCCTCTATCCTATCCTACCGTCTATCCAATCCTCTATCCTATCCTATCCTCTATCCTATTCTATCCTCTATCCTATCCTATCCTCTATCCTATCCTATCCTCTATCCTATAAAATCCCCTATCCTATCCTCTGCCCTATCCTATCCTCTATCCTATCCTATCAGCTATCCTATCCTATCTTCTATCCTATCCTATCCTCTATCCTATCAATTCCCCTATCCTATCCAATCCTGTATCCTATCCAATCCTCTATCCTATCCTATCCTCTATCCTATAATATCCTCTATCCTATCCTATCCTCTATCCTATCCTATCCTCTATCCTATCCTATTCTCTATACTATCCTATCTTCTATCCTATCCTATCGTCTATCCTATCAAATCCCCTATCCTATCCTGTATCCTATCCAATCCTCTATCCTATCCTGTATCCTATCCAATCCTCTATCCTATCCTATCATCTATCCACAATCCTATCGTTTCCTGTATCCAATCCTATCCTCAATCCTATCCTTTCCTGTATCCTATCCTATCCTCTATCCTCTATCCTATCCTATCCTCTATCCTATCAAATCCCCTATCCTATCCTCTATCATATCCTATCCTGTATCCTATCCAATCCTCTATCCTATCCTATCATCTATCCTCAATCCTATCCTTTCCTGTATCCTATCCAATCCTCTATCCTATCCTATCCTTTATCCTATCCTGTCCTATATCCTATCCTATCCTCTATCCTATCCTCTATCCTAGTCTATCCTCTATCCTATCCTATCCAATCCCCTATCCGATGCTCTATCCTATCATACCCTCTTTAATATCGTATACTCTATGATATCCTATCCCCTATCCTATAATATCATCTATCCGTTCCAATTCTCTATCCTAACCTATTCTCTATCCTATCCTGTATCCTATCTTATCTTCTTTCCTATCCTATCCTCTATCCTATCAAATCCCCTATCCTATCCTCTATCCTATCCTATCCTGTATCCTATCCAATCCTCTATCCTATCCAATCCTCTATCCTATCCTATCCTCAATTCTATCCTCTATCCTATCCAATCATCTGTCCTATCCTATCCTCTATCCTATCCTATACTCTATCCTATCGTATCCTCTATCCTATCCTATCCTCTATCCTATCTAATCCCCTATCCTATCCTGTATCCTATCCAATCCTCTATCCTATCCTCTGTCCTATCTTATCCTCTATCCTATCCTATCCTCTATCCTATCAAATCCTCTGTCCTATCCTATCCTCTATCCTATCCTATCCTCTATCCTATCGTATCCTCTATCCTATCCTATCCTCTATCCTACGCTATCCTCTATCCTATCCAATCCTCTATCCTATCCTATCCTCTATCCTATCCTATCATCTATCCTATCCTATCCTCTATCCTATCCTGTCCTCTATCTTATCCTATCCTCTATCCTATCCTATCCTCTATCATATCCTATCCTGTATCCTATCCAATCCTCTATCCTATCCTATCATCTATCCTCAATCCTATCCTTTCCTGTATCCTATCCAATCCTCTATCCTATCCTATCCTCTATCCTATCCTGTGCTCTATCCTATCCTATCCCCTATCCTATCCTATCCTCTATCCTATCCTATCCTGTATCCTATCCAATCCTCTATCCTATCCTATCATCTATCCTGAATCCTACCCTTTCCTGTATCCTATCTAATCCTCTATCCTATCCTATCCTCTATCCTATCCTATCCTCTACCCTATCATATCGTCTATACTATCCTATCCTCTATCCAATCCTCTGTCCTATCCTATCCTCTATCCTATCCTATAATCTATCCTATCCTACCTTCTATCCTATCCTATCCTCTATCCTATCCTATTCTCTATCCTATCCAATCCTCTATCCTATCCAATCCTCTATCCTATTCTACCCTCTATCCTATCCTCTATCGTATCGTATCCTCTATCCTATCGTATCCTCTATCCTATCCTATCCTCTATCCTATCGTATCCTCTATCCTATCCTATCCTCTATCCTACGCTATCCTCTATCCTATCCAATCCTCTATCCTATCCTATCCTCTATCCTATCCTGTCCTCTATCTTATCCTATCCTCTATCCTATCCTATCATCTATCCTATCCTATCCTCTATCCTATCCTATCCTCTATCCTATCCTATCCTCTATCCTATCCTATCCTCTATCCTATCCTATTCTATATCCTATCCTATCTTCTATCCTATCCTATCTTCTATCCTATCAAATCCCCTATCCTATCCTGTATCCTATCCAATCCTCTATCCTATCCTGTATCCTATCCAATCCTCTATCCTATCCTATACTCTATCCTATCGTATCCTCTATCCTATCCTATCCTCTATCCTACGCTATCCTCTATCCTATCCAATCCTCTATTCTATCCTATCCTCTATCCTATCCTGTCATCTATCCTATCCTATCCTCTATCCTATCCTGTCCTCTATCCTATCCTATCCTCTATCCCATCCTATCCTCTATCCTATCCTATCCTCTATCCTATCCTCTCCTCTATCCTATCCTATTCTCTATCGTATCCTATCATCTATCCTCAATCCTATCCTTTCCTGTATCCTATCCTATCCTCTATCCTATCAAATCCTCTGTCGTATCCTATCCTCTATCCTATCCTATCCTCTATCCTATCCTATCCTCTATCCTATCCTATCCTCTATCCTATCCTATCCTCTATCCTATCCTATCCTCTATCCTATCCTATCCTCTATCCTATCCTATCCTCTATCCTATCCTATCATCTATCCTACCCTACCCTATATCCTATCCTATCCTCCATCCTATCCTATCCTCTATCCTATCCTATCCTCTATCCTATCCTATCCTCTATCCTATCCTATCCTCTATCCTATCCTATCTTCTATCCTATCCTAGCCTCTATCCTATCCTATCCTCTATCCTATCCTCTATCCTATCCTATCCTCTATCCTATCCTAGCCTCTATCCTATCCTATCTTCTATCCTTTCCTATCCTCTATCCTATCCTCTATCCAATCCTCCATCCTATCCTATCCTCTATCCTATCCTATCCTCTATCCTATCCTATCCTCTATCCTATCCTATCCTCTATCCTATCAAATCCCCTATCCTATCCTCTGTCCTATCCTATCCTCTATCCTATCCTATCCTCTGTCGTATGCTATCCTCTATCCTATCCTATCCTCTATCCTATCCTATCCTCTATCCTATCCTATCCTCTATCCTATCCTATCCTCTATCCTATCCTATCCTCTATCCTATCCTATCATCTATCCTATCCTACCCTCTATCCTATCCTATCCTCCATCCTATCCTATCCTCTATCCTATCCTATCCTCTATCCTATCCTATCCTCTATCCTATCCTATCCTCTATCCTATCCTATCTTCTATCCTATCCTAGCCTCTATCCTATCCTATCCTCTATCCTATCCTCTATCCTATCCTATCCTCTATCCTATCCTATCCTCTATCCTATCAAATCCCCTATCCTATCCTCTGTCCTATCCTATCCTCTATCCTATCCTATCCTCTATCCTATCCTATTCTCTATCCTATCCTATTTTCTATCCTATCCTATCCTCTATCCTATCCTCTATCCTATCCTATCCTCTGTTCTATCTAATCCTCTATCCTATCCTGCCCTCTATCCTATCCAATCCTCTATCCTATCCTGTCCTCTATCCTATCCTATCCTCTATCCTATCCTATCCTCTATCCTATCCTATCCTCTATCCTATCCTCTCCTCTATCCTATCCTATTCTCTATCGTATCCTATCATCTATCATCAATCCTATCCTTTCCTGTATCCTATCCTATCCTCTATCCTATCAAATCCTCTGTCCTATCCTATCCTCTATCCTATCGAATCCCCTATCCTATCCTCTATCCTATCCTATCCTCTATCCTATCCTATCCTCTATCCTATCCTATCCTCTATCCTATCCTATTCTCTATCCTATCCTATCTTCTATCCTATCCTATACTCTATCCTATCAAATCCCCTATCCTATCCTCTATCCTATCTTATCCTCTGTCCTATCTAATCCTCTATCCTATCCTATCCTCTATCCTATCCTATCCTCTATCCTATCCTATCCCCTATCCTATCCTATCTTCTATCCTATCCTATCCTCTATCCTATCTAATCCCCTATCCTATCCTCTATCCTATCCTATCCTGTATCCTATCCAATCCTCTATCCTATCCTCTGTCCTATCTTATCCTCTATCCTATCCTATCCTCTATCCTATCAAATGCTCTGTCCTATCCTATCCTCTATCCTATCCTATCCTCTATCCTATCGTATCCTCTATCCTATCCTATCCTCTATCCTACGCTATCCTCTATCCTATCCTATCCTCTATCCTATCCTATCCTCTATCCTATCCTATCCTCTATCCTATCAAATCCCCTATCCTATCCTCTATCATATCCTATCCTGTATCCTATCCAATCCTCTATCCTATCCTATCATCTATCCTCAATCCTATCCTTTCCTGTATCCTATCCAATCCTCTATCCTATCCTATCCTCTATCCTATCCTGTCCTCTATCCTATCCTATCCTCTATCTTATGCTCTATCCTAGCCTATCCTCTATCCTATCCTATCCAATCCCCTATCCTATGCTATATCCTATCATACCCTCTATAATATCGTATACTCTATGATATCCTATCCCCTATCCTATAATATCATCTATCCGTTCCAATTCTCTATCCTAACCTATTCTCTATCCTATCCTCTATCCTATCCTATCCTCTATCCTATCCTATCCTCTATCCTATCAAATCCCCTATCCTATCCTCTATCCTATCCTATCCTGTATCCTATCCAATCCTCTATCCTATCCTGTCCTCTATCCTATCCTATCCTCTATCCTATCCTCTATCCTAGCCTATATTCTATCCTATCCTATCTTCTATCCTATCCTATCCTCTATCCTATCATATCTTCTATCATATCCTATCCTTTATCCTATCCTATCCTCTATCCTATCCTCTATCCTATCCTATCCTCTGTCCTATCCTATCCTCTATCCTATCCTATCCTCTGTCCTATCCTATCCTCTTCCTATCCTATCCTCTATCCTATCCTATCCTCTATCCTATCAAATCCCCTATCCTATCCAATCCTCTGTCCTATCCTATCCTCTATCCTATCCTATCCTCTATCCTACCCTATCCTCTATCCTATCCTATCCTCTATCCTATCAAATCCCGTATCCTATCCTCTGTCCTATCCTATCCTCTATCCTATACTATCCTGTCCTCTATCCTATCAAATCCCCTATCCTATCCTCTATCATATCCTATCCTGTATCCTATCCAATCCTCTATCATATCCTATCCTGTATCCTATCCAATCCTCTATCCTATCCTATCATCTATCCTCAATCCTATCCTTTCCTGTATCCTATCCAATCCTCTATCCTATCCTATCCTGTATCCTATCCTCTATCCTATCCTATCCTCTGTCCTATCCTATCCTCTATCCTATCCTATCCTCTATCCTATCCTATCCTCTATCCTATCCTATCCTCTATCCTATCAAATCCCCTATCCTATCCTCTATCCTATCCTATCCTCTATCCTATCCTATCCTCTACCCTATCAAATCCCCTATCCTAACCTATCCTCTATCCTATCCTATCCTCTATCCTATCCTATCCTCTATCCTATCCTATCCTCTATCCTCTATCCTATCCAATCCTCTATCCTATCCTATCCTCTACCCTATCATATCCTCTATCCTATAATATCCTCTATCCTATCCTATCCTCTATCCTATCCTATCCTCTATCCTATCCTATCCTCTATCCTATCCTATCCTCTATCCTATCCTATCCTCTATCCTATCCTATCCTCTATCATATGCTATCCTGTATCCTATCCAATCCTCTACCCTATCATATCCTCTATCCTATCCTATCCTCTATCCAATCCTCTGCCCTATCCTATCCTCTATCCTATCCTATAATCTATCCTATCCTATCTTCTATCCTATCCTATCCTCTATCCTATCAAATCCCGTATCCTATCCTCTATCCTATCCTATCCTCTATCCTATCCTATCCTCTATCCTATCCTATCCTCTATCCTATCAAATCCCCTATCCTATCATCTATCATATCCTATCCTGTATCCCATCCAATCCTCTATCCTATCCTATCATCTATCCTCAATCCTATCCTTTCCTGTATCCTATCCAATCCTCTATCCTATCCTATCCTCTATCCTATCCTGTCCTCTATCCTATCCTATCCTCTATCCTATCCTCTATCCTAGCCTATCCTCTATCCTATCCTATCCAATCCCCTATCCTATGCTCTATCCTATCGTACCCTCTATAATATCGTATACTCTATGATATCCTATCCCCTATCCTATAATATCATCTACCCGTTCCAATTCTCTATCCTAACCTATTCTCTATCCTATCCTCTATCCTATCCTATCCTCTATCCTATCCTATCTTCTATCCTATCCTATCCTCTATCCTATCAAATCCCCTATCCTATCCTCTATCCTATCCTATCCTGTATCCTATCCAATCCTCTATCCTATCCAATCCTCTATCCTATCCTATCCTCAATTCTATCCTCTATCCTATCCTATCCTCTATCCTATCCAAACCTCTATCCTATCCTATCCTCTATCCTATCCTGTCCTCAATCCTATCCTATCCTCTATCCTATCCTCTATCCTAGCCTATCCACTATCCTATCCTATCCAATCCCCTATCCTATGCTCTATCCTATCATACCCTCTACAATATCGTATACTCTATGATATCCTATCCCCAATCCTATAATATCATCTATCCGTTCCAATTCTCTATCCTAACCTATTCCCTATCCTATCCTCTATCCTATCCTATCCTCTATCCTCTCCTCTATCCTATCCTATCCTCTATCCTATCCTATCCTCTATCCTATCCTGTCCTCTATCCTATCCTATCCTCTATCCTATCCTCTATCCTAGCCTATCCTCTATCCTATCCTATCCAATCCCCTATCCTATGCTCTATCCTGTCATACCCTCTATAATATCGTATACTCTATGATATCCTATCCCCTATCCTATAATATCATCTATCCGTTCCAATTCTCTATCCTAACCTATTCTCTATCCTATCCTCTATCCTATCCTATCCTCTATCCTATCATATCTTCTATCCTATCCTATCCTCTATCCTATCAAATCCCCTATCCTATCCTCTATCCTATCCTATCCTGTATCCTATCAAATCCTCTATCCTATCCTGTCCTCTATCCTATCCTTTCCTCTATCCTATCCTCTATCCTAGCCTATATTCTATCCTATCCTATCTTCTATCCTATCCTATCCTCTATCCTATCATATCCTCTATCATATCCTATCCTCTATCCTATCCTATCCTCTATCCTATCAAATCCCGTATCCTATCCTCTGTCCTATCCTATCCTCTATCCTATCCTATCCTCTATCCTATCCTATCCTCTATCCTATCCTATCCTCTATCCTATCCTATCCTCTATCCTATCAAATCCCCTATCCTATCCTCTATCCTATCCTATCCTCTATCCTATCCTATCCTCTATCCTATCCTATCCTCTATCCTATCAAATCCCCTATCCTATCATCTATCATATGCTATCCTGTATCCTATCCAATCCTCTACCCTATCATATCCTCTATCCTATCCTATCCTCTATCCAATCCTCTGCCCTATCCTATCCTCTATCCTATCCTATAATCTATCCTATCCTATCTTCTATCCTATCCTATCCTCTATCCTATCAAATCCCGTATCCTATCCTCTATCCTATCCTATCCTCTATCCTATTATATCCTCTATCCTATCCTATCCTCTATCCTATCAAATCCCCTATCCTATCATCTATCATATCCTATCCTGTATCCTATCCAATCCTCTATCCTATCCTATCATGTATCCTCAATCCTATCCTTTCCTGTATCCTATCCTATCATCTATCCTCAATCCTATCCTTTCCTGTATCCTATCCAATCCTCTATCCTATCCTATCCTGTATCCTATCCTCTATCCTATCCTATCCTCTGTCCTATCCTATCCTCTATCCTATCCTATCCTCTATCCTATCAAATCCCCTATCCTATCCTCTATCCTATCCTATCCTCTATCCTATCCTATCCTCTATCCTATCAAATCCCCTATCCTATCCTATCCTCTATCCTATCCTATCCTCTATCCTATCCTATCCTCTATCCTATCCTATCCTCTATCCTCTATCCTATCCAATCCTCTATCCTATCCTATCCTCTACCCTATCATATCCTCTATCCTATAATATCCTCTATCCTATCCTATCCTCTATCCTATCCTATCCTCTACCCTATCATATCCTCTATCCTATCCTATCCTCTATCCAATCCTCTGTCCTATCCTATCCTCTATCCTATCCTATAATCTATCCTATCCTATCTTCTATCCTATCATATCCTCTATCCTATCAAATCCCGTATCCTATCCTCTGTCCTATCCTATCCTCTATCCTATCCTATCCTCTATCCTATCCTATCCTCTATCCTATCCTATCCTCTATCCTATCAAATCCCCTATCCTATCCTCTATCATATGCTATCCTGTATCCTATCCAATCCTCTACCCTATCATATCCTCTATCCTATCCTATCCTCTATCCAATCCTCTGCCCTATCCTATCCTCTATCCTATCCTATAATCTATCCTATCCTATCTTCTATCCTATCCTATCCTCTATCCTATCAAATCCCGTATCCTATCCTCTATCCTATCCTATCCTCTATCCTATCCTATCCTCTATCCTATCCTATCCTCTATCCTATCAAATCCCCTATCCTATCATCTATCATATCCTATCCTGTATCCTATCCAATCCTCTATCCTATCCTATCATCTATCCTCAATCCTATCCTTTCCTGTATCCTATCCAATCCTCTATCCTATCCTGTCCTCTATCCTATCCTATCCTCTATCCTATCCTCTATCCTAGCCTATCCTCTATCCTATCCTATCCAATCCCCTATCCTATGCTCTATCCTATCGTACCCTCTATAATATCGTATACTCTATGATATCCTATCCCCTATCCTATAATATCATCTACCCGTTCCAATTCTCTATCCTAACCTATTCTCTATCCTATCCTCTATCCTATCCTATCCTCTATCCTATCCTATCTTCTATCCTGTCCTATCCTCTATCCTATCAAATCCCCTATCCTATCCTCTATCCTATCCTATCCTGTATCCTATCCAATCCTCTATCCTATCCAATCCTCTATCCTATCCTATCCTCAATTCTATCCTCTATCCTATCCTATCCTCTATCCTATCCTATCCTCTATCCTATCCAAACCTCTATCCTATCCTATCCTCTATCCTATCCTGTCCTCTATCCTATCCTATCCTCTATCCTATCCTCTATCCTAGCCTATCCACTATCCTAT
This sequence comes from Halictus rubicundus, assembly GCF_050948215.1. NCBI lineage: Eukaryota > Metazoa > Arthropoda > Insecta > Hymenoptera > Halictidae > Halictus > Halictus rubicundus. The sequence goes on from NW_027488877.1 coordinate 27,100, forward strand.
CCTATCCAATCCCCTATCCTATGCTCTATCCTATCCTGTCCTCTATCCTATCCTATCCTCTATCCTATCCTCCATCCTAGCCTATCCACTATCCTATCCTATCCAATCCCCTATCCTATGCTCTATCCTATCATACCCTCTATAATATCGTATACTCTATGATATCCTATCCCCAATCCTATAATATCATCTATCCGTTCCAATTCTCTATCCTAACCTATTCTCTATCCTATCTTCTATCCTATCCTATCCTCTATCCTATCAAATCCCCCATCCTATCCTCTATCCTATCCTATCCTGTATCCTATCCAATCCTCTATCCTATCCAATCCTCTATCCTATCCTATCCTCAATTCTATCCTCTATCCTATCCTATCCTCTATCCTATCCTATCCTCTATCCTATCCTATCCTCTATCCTATCCTATCCTCTATCCTATCCTATCCTCTATCCTATCCTATCCTCTATCCTATCCTATCTTCTATCCTATCCTATCCTCTATCCTATCATATCCTCTATCATATCCTATCCTCTATCCTATCCTATCCTCTATCCTCTCCTCTATCCTATCCTATCCTCTATCCTATCCTATCCTCTATCCTATCCTGTCCTCTATCCTATCCTATCCTCTATCCTATCCTCTATCCTAGCCTATCCTCTATCCTATCCTATCCAATCCCCTATCCTATGCTCTATCCTGTCATACCCTCTATAATATCGTATACTCTATGATATCCTATCCCCTATCCTATAATATCATCTATCCGTTCCAATTCTCTATCCTAACCTATTCTCTATCCTATCCTCTATCCTATCCTATCCTCTATCCTATCATATCTTCTATCCTATCAAATCCCCTATCCTATCCTCTATCCTATCCTATCCTGTATCCTATCAAATCCTCTATCCTATCCTGTCCTCTATCCTATCCTTTCCTCTATCCTATCCTCTATCCTAGCCTATATTCTATCCTATCCTATCTTCTATCCTATCCTATCCTCTATCCTATCATATCCTCTATCATATCCTATCCTCTATCCTATCCTATCCTCTATCCTATCAAATCCCGTATCCTATCCTCTGTCCTATCCTATCCTCTATCCTATCCTATCCTCTATCCTATCCTATCCTCTATCCTATCCTATCCTCTATCCTATCCTATCCTCTATCCTATCAAATCCCCTATCCTATCCTCTATCATATGCTATCCTGTATCCTATCCAATCCTCTACCACATCATATCCTCTATCCTATCCTATCCTCTATCCAATCCTCTGCCCTATCCTATCCTCTATCCTATCCTATAATCTATCCTATCCTATCTTCTATCCTATCCTATCCTCTATCCTATCCTATACTCTATCCTATCCTGTCCTCTATCCTATCCTTTCCTCTATCCTATCCTCTATCCTATCCTATCCTCTATCCTATCCTATCCTCTATCCTATCCTATCCTCTATCCTATCCTATCCTCTATCCTATCCTATCTTCTATCCTATCCTATCCTCTATCCTATCATATCCTCTATCATATCCTATCCTCTATCCTATCCTATCCTCTATCCTCTCCTCTATCCTATCCTATCCTCTATCCTATCCTATCCTCTATCCTATCCTGTCCTCTATCCTATCCTATCCTCTATCCTATCCTCTATCCTAGCCTATCCTCTATCCTATCCTATCCAATCCCCTATCCTATGCTCTATCCTGTCATACCCTCTATAATATCGTATACTCTATGATATCCTATCCCCTATCCTATAATATCATCTATCCGTTCCAATTCTCTATCCTAACCTATTCTCTATCCTATCCTCTATCCTATCCTATCCTCTATCCTATCATATCTTCTATCCTATCCTATCCTCTATCCTATCAAATCCCCTATCCTATCCTCTATCCTATCCTATCTTCTATCCTATCCTATCCTCTATCCTATCAAATCCCCTATCCTATCCTCTATCCTATCCTATCCTGTATCCTATCCAATCCTCTATCCTATCCAATCCTCTATCCTATCCTATCCTCAATTCTATCCTCTATCCTATCCTATCCTCTATCCTATCCAAACCTCTATCCTATCCTATCCTCTATCCTATCCTGTCCTCTATCCTATCCTATCCTCTATCCTATCCTCTATCCTAGCCTATCCTCTATCCTATCCTATCCAATCCCCTATCCTATGCTCTATCCTGTCATACCCTCTATAATATCGTATACTCTATGATATCCTATCCCCTATCCTATAATATCATCTATCCGTTCCAATTCTCTATCCTAACCTATTCTCTATCCTATCCTCTATCCTATCCTATCCTCTATCCTATCATATCTTCTATCCTATCCTATCCTCTATCCTATCAAATCCCCTATCCTATCCTCTATCCTATCCTATCCTGTATCCTATCAAATCCTCTATCCTATCCTGTCCTCTATCCTATCCTTTCCTCTATCCTATCCTCTATCCTAGCCTATATTCTATCCTATCCTATCTTCTATCCTATCCTATCCTCTATCCTATCATATCCTCTATCATATCCTATCCTCTATCCTATCCTATCCTCTATCCTATCAAATCCCGTATCCTATCCTCTGTCCTATCCTATCCTCTATCCTATCCTATCCTCTATCCTATCCTATCCTCTATCCTATCCTATCCTCTATCCTATCCTATCCTCTATCCTATCAAATCCCCTATCCTATCCTCTATCCTATCCTATCCTCTATCCTATCCTATCCTCTATCCTATCCTATCCTCTATCCTATCAAATCCCCTATCCTATCATCTATCATATGCTATCCTGTATCCTATCCAATCCTCTACCCTATCATATCCTCTATCCTATCCTATCCTCTATCCAATCCTCTGCCCTATCCTATCCTCTATCCTATCCTATAATCTATCCTATCCTATCTTCTATCCTATCCTATCCTCTATCCTATCAAATCCCGTATCCTATCCTCTATCCTATCCTATCCTCTATCCTATTATATCCTCTATCCTATCCTATCCTCTATCCTATCAAATCCCCTATCCTATCATCTATCATATCCTATCCTGTATCCTATCCAATCCTCTATCCTATCCTATCATGTATCCTCAATCCTATCCTTTCCTGTATCCTATCCTATCATCTATCCTCAATCCTATCCTTTCCTGTATCCTATCCAATCCTCTATCCTATCCTATCCTGTATCCTATCCTCTATCCTATCCTATCCTCTGTCCTATCCTATCCTCTATCCTATCCTATCCTCTATCCTATCCTATCCTCTACCCTATCATATCCTCTATCCTATAATATCCTCTATCCTATCCTATCCTCTATCCTATCCTATCCTCTACCCTATCATATCCTCTATCCTATCCTATCCTCTATCCAATCCTCTGTCCTATCCTATCCTCTATCCTATCCTATAATCTATCCTATCCTATCTTCTATCCTATCATATCCTCTATCCTATCAAATCCCGTATCCTATCCTCTGTCCTATCCTATCCTCTATCCTATCCTATCCTCTATCCTATCCTATCCTCTATCCTATCCTATCCTCTATCCTATCAAATCCCCTATCCTATCCTCTATCATATGCTATCCTGTATCCTATCCAATCCTCTACCCTATCATATCCTCTATCCTATCCTATCCTCTATCCAATCCTCTGCCCTATCCTATCCTCTATCCTATCCTATAATCTATCCTATCCTATCTTCTATCCTATCCTATCCTCTATCCTATCAAATCCCGTATCCTATCCTCTATCCTATCCTATCCTCTATCCTATCCTATCCTCTATCCTATCCTATCCTCTATCCTATCCTATCCTCTATCCTATCAAATCCCCTATCCTATCATCTATCATATCCTATCCTGTATCCTATCCAATCCTCTATCCTATCCTATCATCTATCCTCAATCCTATCCTTTCCTGTATCCTATCCAATCCTCTATCCTATCCTGTCCTCTATCCTATCCTATCCTCTATCCTATCCTCTATCCTAGCCTATCCTCTATCCTATCCTATCCAATCCCCTATCCTATGCTCTATCCTATCGTACCCTCTATAATATCGTATACTCTATGATATCCTATCCCCTATCCTATAATATCATCTACCCGTTCCAATTCTCTATCCTAACCTATTCTCTATCCTATCCTCTATCCTATCCTATCCTCTATCCTATCCTATCTTCTATCCTGTCCTATCCTCTATCCTATCAAATCCCCTATCCTATCCTCTATCCTATCCTATCCTGTATCCTATCCAATCCTCTATCCTATCCAATCCTCTATCCTATCCTATCCTCAATTCTATCCTCTATCCTATCCTATCCTCTATCCTATCCTATCCTCTATCCTATCCAAACCTCTATCCTATCCTATCCTCTATCCTATCCTGTCCTCTATCCTATCCTATCCTCTATCCTATCCTCTATCCTAGCCTATCCACTATCCTATCCTATCCAATCCCCTATCCTATGCTCTATCCTATCCTGTCCTCTATCCTATCCTATCCTCTATCCTATCCTCTATCCTAGCCTATCCACTATCCTATCCTATCCAATCCCCTATCCTATGCTCTATCCTATCATACCCTCTATAATATCGTATACTCTATGATATCCTATCCCCAATCCTATAATATCATCTATCCGTTCCAATTCTCTATCCTAACCTATTCTCTATCCTATCTTCTATCCTATCCTATCCTCTATCCTATCAAATCCCCCATCCTATCCTCTATCCTATCCTATCCTGTATCCTATCCAATCCTCTATCCTATCCAATCCTCTATCCTATCCTATCCTCAATTCTATCCTCTATCCTATCCTATCCTCTATCCTATCCTATCCTCTATCCTATCCTATCCTCTATCCTATCCTATCCTCTATCCTATCCTATCCTCTATCCTATCCTATCCTCTATCCTATCCTATCTTCTATCCTATCCTATCCTCTATCCTATCATATCCTCTATCATATCCTATCCTCTATCCTATCCTATCCTCTATCCTCTCCTCTATCCTATCCTATCCTCTATCCTATCCTATCCTCTATCCTATCCTGTCCTCTATCCTATCCTATCCTCTATCCTATCCTCTATCCTAGCCTATCCTCTATCCTATCCTATCCAATCCCCTATCCTATGCTCTATCCTGTCATACCCTCTATAATATCGTATACTCTATGATATCCTATCCCCTATCCTATAATATCATCTATCCGTTCCAATTCTCTATCCTAACCTATTCTCTATCCTATCCTCTATCCTATCCTATCCTCTATCCTATCATATCTTCTATCCTATCCTATCCTCTATCCTATCAAATCCCCTATCCTATCCTCTATCCTATCCTATCCTGTATCCTATCAAATCCTCTATCCTATCCTGTCCTCTATCCTATCCTTTCCTCTATCCTATCCTCTATCCTAGCCTATATTCTATCCTATCCTATCTTCTATCCTATCCTATCCTCTATCCTATCATATCCTCTATCATATCCTATCCTCTATCCTATCCTATCCTCTATCCTATCAAATCCCGTATCCTATCCTCTGTCCTATCCTATCCTCTATCCTATCCTATCCTCTATCCTATCCTATCCTCTATCCTATCCTATCCTCTATCCTATCCTATCCTCTATCCTATCAAATCCCCTATCCTATCCTCTATCATATGCTATCCTGTATCCTATCCAATCCTCTACCACATCATATCCTCTATCCTATCCTATCCTCTATCCAATCCTCTGCCCTATCCTATCCTCTATCCTATCCTATAATCTATCCTATCCTATCTTCTATCCTATCCTATCCTCTATCCTATCCTATACTCTATCCTATCGTATCCTCTATCCTATCCTATCCTCTATCCTACGCTATCCTCTATCCTATCCAATCCTCTATCCTATCCTATCCTCTATCCTATCCTATCCTCTATCCTATCCTATCCTCTATCCTATCCTATCCTCTATCCTATCAAATCCCGTATCCTATCCTCTGTCCTATCCTATCCTCTATCCTATCCTATCCTCTATCCTATCCTATCCTCTATCCTATCCTATCTTCTATCCTGTCCTATCCTCTATCCTATCAAATCCCCTATCCTATCCTCTATCCTATCCTATCCTGTATCCTATCCAATCCTCTATCCTATCCAATCCTCTATCCTATCCTATCCTCAATTCTATCCTCTATCCTATCCTATCCTCTATCCTATCCTATCCTCTATCCTATCCAAACCTCTATCCTATCCTATCCTCTATCCTATCCTGTCCTCTATCCTATCCTATCCTCTATCCTATCCTCTATCCTAGCCTATCCACTATCCTATCCTATCCAATCCCCTATCCTATGCTCTATCCTATCCTGTCCTCTATCCTATCCTATCCTCTATCCTATCCTCTATCCTAGCCTATCCACTATCCTATCCTATCCAATCCCCTATCCTATGCTCTATCCTATCATACCCTCTATAATATCGTATACTCTATGATATCCTATCCCCAATCCTATAATATCATCTATCCGTTCCAATTCTCTATCCTAACCTATTCTCTATCCTATCTTCTATCCTATCCTATCCTCTATCCTATCAAATCCCCCATCCTATCCTCTATCCTATCCTATCCTGTATCCTATCCAATCCTCTATCCTATCCAATCCTCTATCCTATCCTATCCTCAATTCTATCCTCTATCCTATCCTATCCTCTATCCTATCCTATCCTCTATCCTATCCTATCCTCTATCCTATCCTATCCTCTATCCTATCCTATCCTCTATCCTATCCTATCCTCTATCCTATCCTATCTTCTATCCTATCCTATCCTCTATCCTATCCTATCCAATCCCCTATCCTATGCTCTATCCTGTCATACCCTCTATAATATCGTATACTCTATGATATCCTATCCCCTATCCTATAATATCATCTATCCGTTCCAATTCTCTATCCTAACCTATTCTCTATCCTATCCTCTATCCTATCCTATCCTCTATCCTATCATATCTTCTATCCTATCCTATCCTCTATCCTATCAAATCCCCTATCCTATCCTCTATCCTATCCTATCCTGTATCCTATCAAATCCTCTATCCTATCCTGTCCTCTATCCTATCCTTTCCTCTATCCTATCCTCTATCCTAGCCTATATTCTATCCTATCCTATCTTCTATCCTATCCTATCCTCTATCCTATCATATCCTCTATCATATCCTATCCTCTATCCTATCCTATCCTCTATCCTATCAAATCCCGTATCCTATCCTCTGTCCTATCCTATCCTCTATCCTATCCTATCCTCTATCCTATCCTATCCTCTATCCTATCCTATCCTCTATCCTATCCTATCCTCTATCCTATCCTATCCTCTATCCTATCAAATCCCCTATCCTATCCTCTATCATATGCTATCCTGTATCCTATCCAATCCTCTACCACATCATATCCTCTATCCTATCCTATCCTCTATCCAATCCTCTGCCCTATCCTATCCTCTATCCTATCCTATAATCTATCCTATCCTATCTTCTATCCTATCCTATCCTCTATCCTATCCTATACTCTATCCTATCGTATCCTCTATCCTATCCTATCCTCTATCCTACGCTATCCTCTATCCTATCCAATCCTCTATCCTATCCTATCCTCTATCCTATCCTATCCTCTATCCTATCCTATCCTCTATCCTATCCTATCCTCTATCCTATCAAATCCCCTATCCTATCCTCTATCATATGCTATCCTGTATCCTATCCAATCCTCTACCCTATCATATCCTCTATCCTATCCTATCCTCTATCCAATCCTCTGCCCTATCCTATCCTCTATCCTATCCTATAATCTATCCTATCCTATCTTCTATCCTATCCTATCCTCTATCCTATCAAATCCCGTATCCTATCCTCTATCCTATCCTATCCTCTATCCTATCCTATCCTCTATCCTATCAAATCCCCTATCCTATCATCTATCATATCCTATCCTGTATCCTATCCAATCCTCTATCCTATCCTATCATCTATCCTCAATCCTATCCTTTCCTGTATCCTATCCAATCCTCTATCCTATCCTATCCTCTATCCTATCCTGTTCTCTATCCTATCCTATCCTCTATCCTATCCTCTATCCTAGCCTATCCTCTATCCTATCCTATCCAATCCCCTATCCTATGCTCTATCCTATCATACCCTCTATAATATCGTATACTCTATGATATCCTATCCCCTATCCTATAGTATCATCTACCCGTTCCAATTCTCTATCCTAACCTATTCTCTATCCTATCCTCTATCCTATCCTATCCTCTATCCTATCCTATCTTCTATCCTATCCTATCCTCTATCCTATCAAATCCCCTATCCTATCCTCTATCCTATCCTATCCTGTATCCTATCCAATCCTCTATCCTATCCTATCCTCTATCCTATCCTGTCCTCTATCCTATCCTATCCTCTATCCTATCCTCCATCCTAGCCTATCCACTATCCTATCCTATCCAATCCCCTATCCTATGCTCTATCCTATCATACCCTCTATAATATCGTATACTCTATGATATCCTATCCCCTATCCTATAGTATCATCTACCCGTTCCAATTCTCTATCCTAACCTATTCTCTATCCTATCCTCTATCCTATCCTATCTTCTATCCTGTCCTATCCTCTATCCTATCAAATCCCCTATCCTATCCTCTATCCTAGCCTATCCACTATTCTATCCTATCCAATCCCCTATCCTATCCTCTATCCTATCCTATCCTCTATCCTATCCAATCCTCTATCCTATCCAATCCTCTATCCTATCCTATCCTCTATCCTATCCTGTCCTCTATCCTATCCTATCCTCTATCCTATCCTCTATCCTAGCCTATCCACTATCCTATCCTATCCAATCCCCTATCCTATGCTCTATCCTATCATACCCTCTATAATATCGTATACTCTATGATATCCTATCCCCAATCCTATATTATCATCTATCCGTTCCAATTCTCTATCCTAACCTATTCTCTATCCTATCCTCTATCCTATCCTATCCTCTATCCTATCCTATCTTCTATCCTATCCTATCCTCTATCCTATCAAATCCCCTATCCTATCCTCTATCCTATCCTATCCTGTATCCTATCCAATCCTCTATCCTATCCAATCCTCTATCCTATCCTATCCTCAATTCTATCCTCTATCCTATCCTATCCTCTATCCTATCCTATCCTCTATCCTATCCTATCCTCTATCCTATCCTATCCTCTATCCTATCCTATCCTCTATCCTATCCTATCCTCTATCCTATCCTATCTTCTATCCTATCCTATCCTCTATCCTATCATATCCTCTATCATATCCTATCCTCTATCCTATCCTATCCTCTATCCTCTCCTCTATCCTAGCCTATCCTCTATCCTATCCTATCCAATCCCCTGTCCTATGCTCTATCCTGTCATACCCTCTATAATATCGTATACTCTATGATATCCTATCCCCTATCCTATAATATCATCTATCCGTTCCAATTCTCTATCCTAACCTATTCTCTATCCTATCCTCTATTATATCCTATCCTCTATCCTATCATATCTTCTATCCTATCCTATCCTCTATCCTATCAAATCGCCTATCCTATCCTCTATCCTATCCTATCCTGTATCCTATCAAATCCTCTATCCTATCCTGTCCTCTATCCTATCCTTTCCTCTATCCTATCCTCTATCCTAGCCTATATTCTATCCTATCCTATCTTCTATCCTATCCTATCCTCTATCCTATCATATCCTCTATCATATCCTATCCTCTATCCTATCCTATCCTCTATCCTATCAAATCCCGTATCCTATCCTCTGTCCTATCCTATCCTCTATCCTATCCTATCCTCTATCCTATCCTATCCTCTATCCTATCCTATCCTCTATCCTATCCTCTATCCTATCCTATCCTCTATCCTATCCTATCCTCTATCCTATCAAATCCCCTATCCTATCCTCTATCATATGCTATCCTGTATCCTATCCAATCCTCTACCCTATCATATCCTCTATCCTATCCTATCCTCTATCCAATCCTCTGCCCTATCCTATCCTCTATCCTATCCTATCCTGTCCTCTATCCTATCCTATCCTCTATCCTATCAAATCCCCTATCCTATCCTCTATCATATCCTATCCTGTATCCTATCCAATCCTCTATCCTATCCTATCATCTATCCTCAATCCTATCCTTTCCTGTATCCTATCCAATCCTCTATCCTATCCTATCCTATATCCTATCCTCTATCCTATCCTATCCTCTGTCCTATCCTATCCTCTATCCTATCCTATCCTCTATCCTATCCTATCCTCTATCCTATCCTATCCTCTATCCTATCCTATCCTCTATCCTATCAAATCCCCTATCCTATCCTCTATCCTATCCTATCCTCTATCCTATCCAATCCTCTATCCTATCAAATCCCCTATCCTATCCTATCCTCTATCCTATCCTATCCTCTATCCTATCCTATCCTCTATCCTATCCTATCCTCTATCCTCTATCCTATCCAATCCTCTATCCTATCCTATCCTCTACCCTATCATATCCTCTATCCTATAATATCCTCTATCCTATCCTATCCTCTATCCTATCCTATCCTCTACCCTATCATATCCTCTATCCTATCCTATCCTCTATCCAATCCTCTGTCCTATCCTATCCTCTATCCAATCCTATAATCTATCCTATCCTATCTTCTATCCTATCATATCCTCTATCCTATCAAATCCCGTATCCTATCCTCTGTCCTATCAAATCCCCTATCCTATCCTCTATCATATCCTATCCTGTATCCTATCCAATCCTCTATCCTATCCTATCATCTATCCTCAATCCTATCCTTTCCTGTATCCTATCCAATCCTCTATCCTATCCTATCCTGTATCCTATCCTCTATCCTATCCTATCCTCTGTCCTATCCTATCCTCTATCCTATCCTATCCTCTATCCTATCCTATCCTCTATCCTAACCTATCCTCTATCCTATCAAATCCCCTATCCTATCCTCTATCCTATCCTATCCTCTATCCTATCCTATCCTCTATCCTATCCTATCCTCTATCCTATCCTATCCTCTATCCTATCAAATCCCCTATCCTATCCTATCCTCTATCCTATCCTATCCTCTATCCTATCCTATCCTCTATCCTATCCTATCCTCTATCCTATCCTATCCTCTATCCTCTATCCTATCCAATCCTCTATCCTATCCTATCCTCTACCCTATCATATCCTCTATCCTATAATATCCTCTATCCTATCCTATCCTCTATCCTATCCTATCCTCTACCCTATCATATCCTCTATCCAATCCTCTGTCCTATCCTATCCTCTATCCTATCCTATAATCTATCCTATCCTATCTTCTATCCTATCATATCCTCTATCCTATCAAATCCCGTATCCTATCCTCTGTCCTATCCTATCCTCTATCCTATCCTATCCTCTATCCTATCCTATCCTCTATCCTATCCTATCCTCTATCCTATCCTATCCTCTATCCTATCAAATCCCGTATCCTATCCTCTGTCCTATCCTATCCTCTATCCTATCCTATCCTCTATCCTATCCTATCCTCTATCCTATCCTATCCTCTATCCTATCAAATCCCCTATCCTATCCTCTATCATATGCTATCCTGTATCCTATCCAATCCTCTACCCTATCATATCCTCTATCCTATCCTATCCTCTATCCAATCCTCTGCCCTATCCTATCCTCTATCCTATCCTATAATCTATCCTATCCTATCTTCTATCCTATCCTATCCTCTATCCTATCAAATCCCGTATCCTATCCTCTATCCTATCCTATCCTCTATCCTATCCTGTCCTCTATCCTATCCTATCCTCTATCCTATCCTCTATCCTAGCCTATCCTCTATCCTATCCTATCCAATCCCCTATCCTATGCTCTATCCTATCGTACCCTCTATAATATCGTATACTCTATGATATCCTATCCCCTATCCTATAATATCATCTACCCGTTCCAATTCTCTATACTAACCTATTCTCTATCCTATCCTCTATCCTATCCTATCCTCTATCCTATCCTATCTTCTATCCTATCCTATCCTCTATCCTATCCTGTCCTCTATCCTATCCTATCCTCTATCCTATCCTCTATCCTAGCCTATCCACTATCCTATCCTATCCAATCCCCTATCCTATGCTCTATCCTATCATACCCTCTATAATATCGTATACTCTATGATATCCTATCCCCAATCCTATAATATCATCTATCCGTTCCAATTCTCTATCCTAACCTATTCTCTATCCTATCCTCTATCCTATCCTATCCTCTATCCTATCCTATCTTCTATCCTATCCTATCCTCTATCCTATCAAATCCCCCATCCTATCCTCTATCCTATCCTATCCTGTATCCTATCCAATCCTCTATCCTATCCAATCCTCTATCCTATCCTATCCTCAATTCTATCCTCTATCCTATCCTATCCTCTATCCTATCCTATCCTCTATCCTATCCTATCTTCTATCCTATCCTATCCTCTATCCTATCATATCCTCTATCATATCCTCTATCCTAGCCTATCCTCTATCCTATCCTATCCAATCCCCTATCCTATGCTCTATCCTGTCATACCCTCTATAATATCGTATACTCTATGATATCCTATCCCCTATCCTATAATATCATCTATCCGTTCCAATTCTCTATCCTAACCTATTCTCTATCCTATCCTCTATCCTATCCTATCCTCTATCCTATCATATCTTCTATCCTATCCTATCCTCTATCCTATCAAATCCCCTATCCTATCCTCTATCCTATCCTATCCTGTATCCTATCAAATCCTCTATCCTATCCTGTCCTCTATCCTATCCTTTCCTCTATCCTATCCTCTATCCTAGCCTATATTCTATCCTATCCTATCTTCTATCCTATCCTATCCTCTATCCTATCATATCCTCTATCATATCCTATCCTCTATCCTATCCTATCCTCTATCCTATCAAATCCCGTATCGTATCCTCTGTCCTATCCTATCCTCTATCCTATCCTATCCTCTATCCTATCCTATCCTCTATCCTATCCTATCCTCTATCCTATCCTATCTTCTATCCTATCCTATCCTCTATCCTATCATATCCTCTATCATATCCTCTATCCTAGCCTATCCTCTATCCTATCCTATCCAATCCCCTATCCTATGCTCTATCCTGTCATACCCTCTATAATATCGTATACTCTATGATATCCTATCCCCTATCCTATAATATCATCTATCCGTTCCAATTCTCTATCCTAACCTATTCTCTATCCTATCCTCTATCCTATCCTATCCTCTATCCTATCATATCTTCTATCCTATCCTATCCTCTATCCTATCAAATCCCCTATCCTATCCTCTATCCTATCCTATCCTGTATCCTATCAAATCCTCTATCCTATCCTGTCCTCTATCCTATCCTTTCCTCTATCCTATCCTCTATCCTAGCCTATATTCTATCCTATCCTATCTTCTATCCTATCCTATCCTCTATCCTATCATATCCTCTATCATATCCTATCCTCTATCCTATCCTATCCTCTATCCTATCAAATCCCGTATCGTATCCTCTGTCCTATCCTATCCTCTATCCTATCCTATCCTCTATCCTATCCTATCCTCTATCCTATCCTATCCTCTATCCTATCCTATCCTCTATCCTATCCTATCCTCTATCCTATCAAATCCCCTATCCTATCCTCTATCATATGCTATCCTGTATCCTATCCAATCCTCTACCCTATCATATCCTCTATCCTATCCTATCCTCTATCCAATCCTCTGCCCTATCCTATCCTCTATCCTATCCTATACTCTATCCTATCCTATCTTCTATCCTATCCTATCCTCTATCCTATCAAATCCCGTATCCTATCCTCTATCCTATCCTATCCTCTATCCTATCCTATCCTCTATCCTATCCTATCCTCTATCCTATCAAATCCCCTATCCTATCATCTATCATATCCTATCCTGTATCCTATCCAATCCTCTATCCTATCCTATCATCTATCCTCAATCCTATCCTTTCCTGTATCCTATCCAATCCTCTATCCTATCCTATCCTCTATCCTATCCTGTCCTCTATCCTATCCTATCCTCTATCCTATCCTCTATCCTAGCCTATCCTCTATCCTATCCTATCCAATCCCCTATCCTATGCTCTATCCTATCATACCCTCTATAATATCGTATACTCTATGATATCCTATCCCCTATCCTATAGTATCATCTACCCGTTCCAATTCTCTATCCTAACCTATTCTCTATCCTATCCTCTATCCTATCCTATCTTCTATCCTGTCCTATCCTCTATCCTATCAAATCCCCTATCCTATCCTCTATCCTAGCCTATCCACTATCCTATCCTATCAAATCCCCTATCCTATCCTCTATCCTATCCTATCCTGTATCCTATCCAATCCTCTATCCTATCCTATCCTCTATCCTATCCTGTCCTCTATCCTATCCTATCCTCTATCCTATCCTCTATCCTAGCCTATCCACTATCCTATCCTATCGAATCCCCTATCCTATGCTCTATCCTATCATACCCTCTATAATATCGTATACTCTATGATATCCTATCCCCAATCCTATAATATCATCTATCCGTTCCAATTCTCTATCCTAACCTATTCTCTATCCTATCCTCTATCCTATCCTATCCTCTATCCTATCCTATCTTCTATCCTATCCTATCCTCTATCCTATCAAATCCCCTATCCTATCCTCTATCCTATCCTATCCTGTATCCTATCCAATCCTCTATCCTATCCAATCCTCTATCCTATCCTATCCTCAATTCTATCCTCTATCCTATCCTATCCTCTATCCTATCCTATCCTCTATCCTATCCTATCCTCTATCCTATCCTATCCTCTATCCTATCCTATCCTCTATCCTATCCTATCCTCTATCCTATCCTATCTTCTATCCGATCCTATCCTCTATCCTATCATATCCTCTATCATATCCTATCCTCTATCCTATCCTATCCTCTATCCTCTCCTCTATCCTAGCCTATCCTCTATCCTATTCTATCCAATCCCCTATCCTATGCTCTATCCTGTCATACCCTCTATAATATCGTATACTCTATGATATCCTATCCCCTATCCTATAATATCATCTATCCGTTCCAATTCTCTATCCTAACCTATTCTCTATCCTATCCTCTATTATATCCTATCCTCTATCCTATCATATCTTCTATCCTATCCTATCCTCTATCCTATCAAATCCCCTATCCTATCCTCTATCCTATCCTATCCTGTATCCTATCAAATCCTCTATCCTATCCTGTCCTCTATCCTATCCTTTCCTCTATCCTATCCTCTATCCTAGCCTATATTCTATCCTATCCTATCTTCTATCCTATCCTATCCTCTATCCTATCATATCCTCTATCATATCCTATCCTCTATCCTATCCTATCCTCTATCCTATCAAATCCCGTATCCTATCCTCTATCATATCCTATCCTGTATCCTATCCAATCCTCTATCCTATCCTATCATCTATCCTCAATCCTATCCTTTCCTGTATCCTATCCAATCCTCTATCCTATCCTATCCTGTATCCTATCCTCTATCCTATCCTATCCTCTGTCCTATCCTATCCTCTATCCTATCCTATCCTCTATCCTATCCTATCCTCTATCCTATCCTATCCTCTATCCTATCAAATCCCCTATCCTATCCTCTATCCTATCCTATCCTCTATCCTATCCTATCCTCTACCCTATCACATCCCCTATCCTATCCTATCCTCTATCCTATCCTATCCTCTATCCTATCCTATCCTCTATCCTATCCTATCCTCTATCCTATCCTATCCTCTATCCTCTATCCTATCCAATCCTCTATCCTATCCTATCCTCTACCCTATCATATCCTCTATCCTATCCTATCCTCTATCCTATCCTGTCCTCTATCCTATCCTATCCTCTATCCTATCCTCTATCCTAGCCTATCCACTATCCTATCCTATCGAATCCCCTATCCTATGCTCTATCCTATCATACCCTCTATAATATCGTATACTCTATGATATCCTATCCCCAATCCTATAATATCATCTATCCGTTCCAATTCTCTATCCTAACCTATCCTCTATCCAATCCTCTGCCCTATCCTATCCTCTATCCTATCCTATAATCTATCCTATCCTATCTTCTATCCTATCCTATCCTCTATCCTATCCTATACTCTATCCTATCGTATCCTCTATCCTATCCTATCCTCTATCCTACGCTATCCTCTATCCTATCCAATCCTCTATCCTATCCTATCCTCTATCCTATCCTATCCTCTATCCTATCCTATCCTCTATCCTATCCTATCCTCTATCCTATCAAATCCCCTATCCTATCCTCTATCATATGCTATCCTGTATCCTATCCAATCCTCTACCCTATCATATCCTCTATCCTATCCTATCCTCTATCCAATCCTCTGCCCTATCCTATCCTCTATCCTATCCTATAATCTATCCTATCCTATCTTCTATCCTATCCTATCCTCTATCCTATCAAATCCCGTATCCTATCCTCTATCCTATCCTATCCTCTATCCTATCCTATCCTCTATCCTATCCTATCCTCTATCCTATCAAATCCCCTATCCTATCATCTATCATATCCTATCCTGTATCCTATCCAATCCTCTATCCTATCCTATCATCTATCCTCAATCCTATCCTTTCCTGTATCCTATCCAATCCTCTATCCTATCCTATCCTCTATCCTATCCTGTTCTCTATCCTATCCTATCCTCTATCCTATCCTCTATCCTAGCCTATCCTCTATCCTATCCTATCCAATCCCCTATCCTATGCTCTATCCTATCATACCCTCTATAATATCGTATACTCTATGATATCCTATCCCCTATCCTATAGTATCATCTACCCGTTCCAATTCTCTATCCTAACCTATTCTCTATCCTATCCTCTATCCTATCCTATCCTCTATCCTATCCTATCTTCTATCCTATCCTATCCTCTATCCTATCAAATCCCCTATCCTATCCTCTATCCTATCCTATCCTGTATCCTATCCAATCCTCTATCCTATCCTATCCTCTATCCTATCCTGTCCTCTATCCTATCCTATCCTCTATCCTATCCTCTATCCTAGCCTATCCACTATCCTATCCTATCCAATCCCCTATCCTATGCTCTATCCTATCATACCCTCTATAATATCGTATACTCTATGATATCCTATCCCCTATCCTATAGTATCATCTACCCGTTCCAATTCTCTATCCTAACCTATTCTCTATCCTATCCTCTATCCTATCCTATCTTCTATCCTGTCCTATCCTCTATCCTATCAAATCCCCTATCCTATCCTCTATCCTAGCCTATCCACTATTCTATCCTATCCAATCCCCTATCCTATCCTCTATCCTATCCTATCCTCTATCCTATCCAATCCTCTATCCTATCCTATCCTCTATCCTATCCTGTCCTCTATCCTATCCTATCCTCTATCCTATCCTCTATCCTAGCCTATCCACTATCCTATCCTATCCAATCCCCTATCCTATGCTCTATCCTATCATACCCTCTATAATATCGTATACTCTATGATATCCTATCCCCAATCCTATAATATCATCTATCCGTTCCAATTCTCTATCCTAACCTATTCTCTATCCTATCCTCTATCCTATCCTATCCTCTATCCTATCCTATCTTCTATCCTATCCTATCCTCTATCCTATCAAATCCCCTATCCTATCCTCTATCCTATCCTATCCTGTATCCTATCCAATCCTCTATCCTATCCTATCCTCTATCCTATCCTGTCCTCTATCCTATCCTATCCTCTATCCTATCCTCTATCCTATCCTATCCTCTATCCTATCCTATCTTCTATCCTATCCTATCCTCTATCCTATCAAATCCCCTATCCTATCCTCTATCCTATCCTATCCTGTATCCTATCCAATCCTCTATCCTATCCAATCCTCTATCCTATCCTATCCTCAATTCTATCCTCTATCCTATCCTATCCTCTATCCTATCCTATCCTCTATCCTATCCTATCCTCTATCCTATCCTATCCTCTATCCTATCCTATCCTCTATCCTATCCTATCCTCTATCCTATCCTATCTTCTATCCTATCCTATCCTCTATCCTATCATATCCTCTATCATATCCTATCCTCTATCCTATCCTATCCTCTATCCTCTCCTCTATCCTAGCCTATCCTCTATCCTATCCTATCCAATCCCCTATCCTATGCTCTATCCTGTCATACCCTCTATAATATCGTATACTCTATGATATCCTATCCCCTATCCTATAATATCATCTATCCGTTCCAATTCTCTATCCTAACCTATTCTCTATCCTATCCTCTATTATATCCTATCCTCTATCCTATCATATCTTCTATCCTATCCTATCCTCTATCCTATCAAATCGCCTATCCTATCCTCTATCCTATCCTATCCTGTATCCTATCAAATCCTCTATCCTATCCTGTCCTCTATCCTATCCTTTCCTCTATCCTATCCTCTATCCTAGCCTATATTCTATCCTATCCTATCTTCTATCCTATCCTATCCTCTATCCTATCATATCCTCTATCATATCCTATCCTCTATCCTATCCTATCCTCTATCCTATCAAATCCCGTATCCTATCCTCTGTCCTATCCTATCCTCTATCCTATCCTATCCTGTATCCTATCCAATCCTCTATCCTATCCTATCATCTATCCTCAATCCTATCCTTTCCTGTATCCTATCCAATCCTCTATCCTATCCTATCCTCTATCCTATCCTGTCCTCTATCCTATCCTATCCTCTATCCTATCCTCTATCCTAGCCTATCCTCTATCCTATCCTATCCAATCCCCTATCCTATGCTCTATCCTATCATACCCTCTATAATATCGTATACTCTATGATATCCTATCCCCTATCCTATAGTATCATCTACCCGTTCCAATTCTCTATCCTAACCTATTCTCTATCCTATCCTCTATCCTATCCTATCTTCTATCCTGTCCTATCCTCTATCCTATCAAATCCCCTATCCTATCCTCTATCCTAGCCTATCCACTATCCTATCCTATCAAATCCCCTATCCTATCCTCTATCCTATCCTATCCTGTATCCTATCCAATCCTCTATCCTATCCTATCCTCTATCCTATCCTGTCCTCTATCCTATCCTATCCTCTATCCTATCCTCTATCCTAGCCTATCCACTATCCTATCCTATCGAATCCCCTATCCTATGCTCTATCCTATCATACCCTCTATAATATCGTATACTCTATGATATCCTATCCCCAATCCTATAATATCATCTATCCGTTCCAATTCTCTATCCTAACCTATTCTCTATCCTATCCTCTATCCTATCCTATCCTCTATCCTATCCTATCTTCTATCCTATCCTATCCTCTGTCCTATCAAATCCCCTATCCTATCCTCTATCCTATCCTATCCTGTATCCTATCCAATCCTCTATCCTATCCAATCCTCTATCCTATCCTATCCTCAATTCTATCCTCTATCCTATCCTATCCTCTATCCTATCCTATCCTCTATCCTATCCTATCCTCTATCCTATCCTATCCTCTATCCTATCCTATCCTCTATCCTATCCTATCCTCTATCCTATCCTATCTTCTATCCTATCCTATCCTCTATCCTATCATATCCTCTATCATATCCTATCCTCTATCCTATCCTATCCTCTATCCTCTCCTCTATCCTAGCCTATCCTCTATCCTATCCTATCCAATCCCCTATCCTATGCTCTATCCTGTCATACCCTCTATAATATCGTATACTCTATGATATCCTATCCCCTATCCTATAATATCATCTATCCGTTCCAATTCTCTATCCTAACCTATTCTCTATCCTATCCTCTATTATATCCTATCCTCTATCCTATCATATCTTCTATCCTATCCTATCCTCTATCCTATCAAATCCCCTATCCTATCCTCTATCCTATCCTATCCTGTATCCTATCAAATCCTCTATCCTATCCTGTCCTCTATCCTATCCTTTCCTCTATCCTATCCTCTATCCTAGCCTATATTCTATCCTATCCTATCTTCTATCCTATCCTATCCTCTATCCTATCATATCCTCTATCATATCCTATCCTCTATCCTATCCTATCCTCTATCCTATCAAATCCCGTATCCTATCCTCTATCATATCCTATCCTGTATCCTATCCAATCCTCTATCCTATCCTATCATCTATCCTCAATCCTATCCTTTCCTGTATCCTATCCAATCCTCTATCCTATCCTATCCTGTATCCTATCCTCTATCCTATCCTATCCTCTGTCCTATCCTATCCTCTATCCTATCCTATCCTCTATCCTATCCTATCCTCTATCCTATCCTATCCTCTATCCTATCAAATCCCCTATCCTATCCTCTATCCTATCCTATCCTCTATCCTATCCTATCCTCTACCCTATCACATCCCCTATCCTATCCTATCCTCTATCCTATCCTATCCTCTATCCTATCCTATCCTCTATCCTATCCTATCCTCTATCCTCTATCCTATCCAATCCTCTATCCTATCCTATCCTCTATCCTATCCTATCCTCTATCCTATCCTATCCTCTACCCTATCACATCCCCTATCCTATCCTATCCTCTATCCTATCCTATCCTCTATCCTATCCTATCCTCTATCCTATCCTGTCCTCTATCCTATCCTATCCTCTATCCTATCCTCTATCCTAGCCTATCCTCTATCCTATCCTATCCAATCCCCTATCCTATGCTCTATCCTATCATACCCTCTATAATATCGTATACTCTATGATATCCTATCCCCTATCCTATAGTATCATCTACCCGTTCCAATTCTCTATCCTAACCTATTCTCTATCCTATCCTCTATCCTATCCTATCCTCTATCCTATCCTATCTTCTATCCTATCCTATCCTCTATCCTATCAAATCCCCTATCCTATCCTCTATCCTATCCTATCCTGTATCCTATCCAATCCTCTATCCTATCCTATCCTCTATCCTATCCTGTCCTCTATCCTATCCTATCCTCTATCCTATCCTCTATCCTAGCCTATCCACTATCCTATCCTATCCAATCCCCTATCCTATGCTCTATCCTATCATACCCTCTATAATATCGTATACTCTATGATATCCTATCCCCAATCCTATAATATCATCTATCCGTTCCAATTCTCTATCCTAACCTATTCTCTATCCTATCCTCTATCCTATCCTATCCTCTATCCTATCCTATCTTCTATCCTATCCTATCCTCTATCCTATCAAATCCCCTATCCTATCCTCTATCCTATCCTATCCTGTATCCTATCCAATCCTCTATCCTATCCTATCCTCTATCCTATCCTGTCCTCTATCCTATCCTATCCTCTATCCTATCCTCTATCCTAGCCTATCCACTATCCTATCCTATCCAATCCCCTATCCTATGCTCTATCCTATCATACCCTCTATAATATCGTATACTCTATGATATCCTATCCCCAATCCTATATTATCATCTATCCGTTCCAATTCTCTATCCTAACCTATTCTCTATCCTATCCTCTATCCTATCCTATCCTCTATCCTATCCTATCTTCTATCCTATCCTATCCTCTATCCTATCAAATCCCCTATCCTATCCTCTATCCTATCCTATCCTGTATCCTATCCAATCCTCTATCCTATCCAATCCTCTATCCTATCCTATCCTCAATTCTATCCTCTATCCTATCCTATCCTCTATCCTATCCTATCCTCTATCCTATCCTATCCTCTATCCTATCCTATCCTCTATCCTATCCTATCCTCTATCCTATCCTATCCTCTATCCTATCCTATCTTCTATCCTATCCTATCCTCTATTACCTATCATATCCTCTATCATATCCTATCCTCTATCCTATCCTATCCTCTATCCTCTCCTCTATCCTAGCCTATCCTCTATCCTATCCTATCCAATCCCCTATCCTATGCTCTATCCTGTCATACCCTCTATAATATCGTATACTCTATGATATCCTATCCCCTATCCTATAATATCATCTATCCGTTCCAATTCTCTATCCTAACCTATTCTCTATCCTATCCTCTATTATATCCTATCCTCTATCCTATCATATCTTCGATCCTATCCTATCCTCTATCCTATCAAATCGCCTATCCTATCCTCTATCCTATCCTATCCTGTATCCTATCAAATCCTTTATCCTATCCTGTCCTCTATCCTATCCTTTCCTCTATCCTATCCTCTATCCTAGCCTATATTCTATCCTATCCTATCTTCTATCCTATCCTATCCTCTATCCTATCATATCCTCTATCATATCCTATCCTCTATCCTACCCTATCCTCTATCCTATCAAATCCCGTATCCTATCCTCTGTCCTATCCTATCCTCTATCCTATCCTATCCTCTATCCTATCCTATCCTCTATCCTATCCTATCCTCTATCCTATCCTCTATCCTATCCTATCCTCTATCCTATCCTATCCTCTATCCTATCAAATCCCCTATCCTATCCTCTATCATATGCTATCCTGTATCCTATCCAATCCTCTACCCTATCATATCCTCTATCCTATCCTATCCTCTATCCAATCCTCTGCCCTATCCTATCCTCTATCCTATCCTATCCTGTCCTCTATCCTATCCTATCCTCTATCCTATCAAATCCCCTATCCTATCCTCTATCATATCCTATCCTGTATCCTATCCAATCCTCTATCCTATCCTATCATCTATCCTCAATCCTATCCTTTCCTGTATCCTATCCAATCCTCTATCCTATCCTATCCTATATCCTATCCTCTATCCTATCCTATCCTCTGTCCTATCCTATCCTCTATCCTATCCTATCCTCTATCCTATCCTATCCTCTATCCTATCCTATCCTCTATCCTATCCTATCCTCTATCCTATCAAATCCCCTATCCTATCCTCTATCCTATCCTATCCTCTATCCTATCCAATCCTCTATCCTATCAAATCCCCTATCCTATCCTATCCTCTATCCTATCCTATCCTCTATCCTATCCTATCCTCTATCCTATCCTATCCTCTATCCTCTATCCTATCCAATCCTCTATCCTATCCTATCCTCTACCCTATCATATCCTCTATCCTATAATATCCTCTATCCTATCCTATCCTCTATCCTATCCTATCCTCTACCCTATCATATCCTCTATCCTATCCTATCCTCTATCCAATCCTCTGTCCTATCCTATCCTCTATCCAATCCTATAATCTATCCTATCCTATCTTCTATCCTATCATATCCTCTATCCTATCAAATCCCGTATCCTATCCTCTGTCCTATCAAATCCCCTATCCTATCCTCTATCATATCCTATCCTGTATCCTATCCAATCCTCTATCCTATCCTATCATCTATCCTCAATCCTATCCTTTCCTGTATCCTATCCAATCCTCTATCCTATCCTATCCTGTATCCTATCCTCTATCCTATCCTATCCTCTGTCCTATCCTATCCTCTATCCTATCCTATCCTCTATCCTATCCTATCCTCTATCCTAACCTATCCTCTATCCTATCAAATCCCCTATCCTATCCTCTATCCTATCCTATCCTCTATCCTATCCTATCCTCTATCCTATCAAATCCCCTATCCTATCCTATCCTCTATCCTATCCTATCCTCTATCCTATCCTATCCTCTATCCTATCCTATCCTCTATCCTCTATCCTATCCAATCCTCTATCCTATCATATCCTCTACCCTATCATATCCTCTATCCTATAATATCCTCTATCCTATCCTATCCTCTATCCTATCCTATCCTCTACCCTATCATATCCTCTATCCAATCCTCTGTCCTATCCTATCCTCTATCCTATCCTATAATCTATCCTATCCTATCTTCTATCCTATCATATCCTCTATCCTATCAAATCCCGTATCCTATCCTCTGTCCTATCCTATCCTCTATCCTATCCTATCCTCTATCCTATCCTATCCTCTATCCTATCCTATCCTCTATCCTATCCTATCCTCTATCCTATCAAATCCCGTATCCTATCCTCTGTCCTATCCTATCCTCTATCCTATCCTATCCTCTATCCTATCCTATCCTCTATCCTATCAAATCCCCTATCCTATCCTCTATCATATGCTATCCTGTATCCTATCCAATCCTCTACCCTATCATATCCTCTATCCTATCCTATCCTCTATCCAATCCTCTGCCCTATCCTATCCTCTATCCTATCCTATAATCTATCCTATCCTATCTTCTATCCTATCCTATCCTCTATCCTATCAAATCCCGTATCCTATCCTCTATCCTATCCTATCCTCTATCCTATCCTGTCCTCTATCCTATCCTATCCTCTATCCTATCCTCTATCCTAGCCTATCCTCTATCCTATCCTATCCAATCCCCTATCCTATGCTCTATCCTATCGTACCCTCTATAATATCGTATACTCTATGATATCCTATCCCCTATCTTATAATATCATCTACCCGTTCCAATTCTCTATACTAACCTATTCTCTATCCTATCCTCTATCCTATCCTATCCTCTATCCTATCCTATCTTCTATCCTATCCTATCCTCTATCCTATCCTGTCCTCTATCCTATCCTATCCTCTATCCTATCCTCTATCCTAGCCTATCCACTATCCTATCCTATCCAATCCCCTATCCTATGCTCTATCCTATCATACCCTCTATAATATCGTATACTCTATGATATCCTATCCCCAATCCTATAATATCATCTATCCGTTCCAATTCTCTATCCTAACCTATTCTCTATCCTATCCTCTATCCTATCCTATCCTCTATCCTATCCTATCTTCTATCCTATCCTATCCTCTATCCTATCAAATCCCCCATCCTATCCTCTATCCTATCCTATCCTGTATCCTATCCAATCCTCTATCCTATCCAATCCTCTATCCTATCCTATCCTCAATTCTATCCTCTATCCTATCCTATCCTCTATCCTATCCTATCCTCTATCCTATCCTATCTTCTATCCTATCCTATCCTCTATCCTATCATATCCTCTATCATATCCTCTATCCTAGCCTATCCTCTATCCTATCCTATCCAATCCCCTATCCTATGCTCTATCCTGTCATACCCTCTATAATATCGTATACTCTATGATATCCTATCCCCTATCCTATAATATCATCTATCCGTTCCAATTCTCTATCCTAACCTATTCTCTATCCTATCCTCTATCCTATCCTATCCTCTATCCTATCATATCTTCTATCCTATCCTATCCTCTATCCTATCAAATCCCCTATCCTATCCTCTATCCTATCCTATCCTGTATCCTATCAAATCCTCTATCCTATCCTGTCCTCTATCCTATCCTTTCCTCTATCCTATCCTCTATCCTAGCCTATATTCTATCCTATCCTATCTTCTATCCTATCCTATCCTCTATCCTATCATATCCTCTATCATATCCTATCCTCTATCCTATCCTATCCTCTATCCTATCAAATCCCGTATCGTATCCTCTGTCCTATCCTATCCTCTATCCTATCCTATCCTCTATCCTATCCTATCCTCTATCCTATCCTATCCTCTATCCTATCCTATCCTCTATCCTATCCTATCCTCTATCCTATCAAATCCCCTATCCTATCCTCTATCATATGCTATCCTGTATCCTATCCAATCCTCTACCCTATCATATCCTCTATCCTATCCTATCCTCTATCCAATCCTCTGCCCTATCCTATCCTCTATCCTATCCTATACTCTATCCTATCCTATCTTCTATCCTATCCTATCCTCTATCCTATCAAATCCCGTATCCTATCCTCTATCCTATCCTATCCTCTATCCTATCCTATCCTCTATCCTATCCTATCCTCTATCCTATCCTATCCTCTATCCTATCCTATCCTCTATCCTATCAAATCCCCTATCCTATCATCTATCATATCCTATCCTGTATCCTATCCAATCCTCTATCCTATCCTATCATCTATCCTCAATCCTATCCTTTCCTGTATCCTATCCAATCCTCTATCCTATCCTATCCTCTATCCTATCCTGTCCTCTATCCTATCCTATCCTCTATCCTATCCTCTATCCTAGCCTATCCTCTATCCTATCCTATCCAATCCCCTATCCTATGCTCTATCCTATCATACCCTCTATAATATCGTATACTCTATGATATCCTATCCCCTATCCTATAGTATCATCTACCCGTTCCAATTCTCTATCCTAACCTATTCTCTATCCTATCCTCTATCCTATCCTATCTTCTATCCTGTCCTATCCTCTATCCTATCAAATCCCCTATCCTATCCTCTATCCTAGCCTATCCACTATCCTATCCTATCAAATCCCCTATCCTATCCTCTATCCTATCCTATCCTGTATCCTATCCAATCCTCTATCCTATCCTATCCTCTATCCTATCCTGTCCTCTATCCTATCCTATCCTCTATCCTATCCTCTATCCTAGCCTATCCACTATCCTATCCTATCGAATCCCCTATCCTATGCTCTATCCTATCATACCCTCTATAATATCGTATACTCTATGATATCCTATCCCCAATCCTATAATATCATCTATCCGTTCCAATTCTCTATCCTAACCTATTCTCTATCCTATCCTCTATCCTATCCTATCCTCTATCCTATCCTATCTTCTATCCTATCCTATCCTCTATCCTATCAAATCCCCTATCCTATCCTCTATCCTATCCTATCCTGTATCCTATCCAATCCTCTATCCTATCCAATCCTCTATCCTATCCTATCCTCAATTCTATCCTCTATCCTATCCTATCCTCTATCCTATCCTATCCTCTATCCTATCCTATCCTCTATCCTATCCTATCCTCTATCCTATCCTATCCTCTATCCTATCCTATCCTCTATCCTATCCTATCTTCTATCCTATCCTATCCTCTATCCTATCATATCCTCTATCATATCCTATCCTCTATCCTATCCTATCCTCTATCCTCTCCTCTATCCTAGCCTATCCTCTATCCTATCCTATCCAATCCCCTATCCTATGCTCTATCCTGTCATACCCTCTATAATATCGTATACTCTATGATATCCTATCCCCTATCCTATAATATCATCTATCCGTTCCAATTCTCTATCCTAACCTATTCTCTATCCTATCCTCTATTATATCCTATCCTCTATCCTATCATATCTTCTATCCTATCCTATCCTCTATCCTATCAAATCCCCTATCCTATCCTCTATCCTATCCTATCCTGTATCCTATCAAATCCTCTATCCTATCCTGTCCTCTAGCCTATCCTTTCCTCTATCCTATCCTCTATCCTAGCCTATATTCTATCCTATCCTATCTTCTATCCTATCCTATCCTCTATCCTATCATATCCTCTATCATATCCTATCCTCTATCCTATCCTATCCTCTATCCTATCAAATCCCGTATCCTATCCTCTATCATATCCTATCCTGTATCCTATCCAATCCTCTATCCTATCCTATCATCTATCCTCAATCCTATCCTTTCCTGTATCCTATCCAATCCTCTATCCTATCCTATCCTGTATCCTATCCTCTATCCTATCCTATCCTCTGTCCTATCCTATCCTCTATCCTATCCTATCCTCTATCCTATCCTATCCTCTATCCTATCCTATCCTCTATCCTATCAAATCCCCTATCCTATCCTATCCTCTATCCTATCCTATCCTCTATCCTATCCTATCCTCTATCCTATCCTATCCTCTATCCTCTATCCTATCCAATCCTCTATCCTATCCTATCCTCTACCCTATCATATCCTCTATCCTATAATATCCTCTATCCTATCCTATCCTCTATCCTATCCTATCCTCTACCCTATCATATCCTCTATCCAATCCTCTGTCCTATCCTATCCTCTATCCTATCCTATAATCTATCCTATCCTATCTTCTATCCTATCATATCCTCTATCCTATCAAATCCCGTATCCTATCCTCTGTCCTATCCTATCCTCTATCCTATCCTATCCTCTATCCTATCCTATCCTCTATCCTATCCTATCCTCTATCCTATCCTATCCTCTATCCTATCAAATCCCGTATCCTATCCTCTGTCCTATCCTATCCTCTATCCTATCCTATCCTCTATCCTATCCTATCCTCTATCCTATCCTATCCTCTATCCTATCAAATCCCCTATCCTATCCTCTATCATATGCTATCCTGTATCCTATCCAATCCTCTACCCTATCATATCCTCTATCCTATCCTATCCTCTATCCAATCCTCTGCCCTATCCTATCCTCTATCCTATCCTATAATCTATCCTATCCTATCTTCTATCCTATCCTATCCTCTATCCTATCAAATCCCGTATCCTATCCTCTATCCTATCCTATCCTCTATCCTATCCTGTCCTCTATCCTATCCTATCCTCTATCCTATCCTCTATCCTAGCCTATCCTCTATCCTATCCTATCCAATCCCCTATCCTATGCTCTATCCTATCGTACCCTCTATAATATCGTATACTCTATGATATCCTATCCCCTATCCTATAATATCATCTACCCGTTCCAATTCTCTATACTAACCTATTCTCTATCCTATCCTCTATCCTATCCTATCCTCTATCCTATCCTATCTTCTATCCTATCCTATCCTCTATCCTATCCTGTCCTCTATCCTATCCTATCCTCTATCCTATCCTCTATCCTAGCCTATCCACTATCCTATCCTATCCAATCCCCTATCCTATGCTCTATCCTATCATACCCTCTATAATATCGTATACTCTATGATATCCCATCCCCAATCCTATAATATCATCTATCCGTTCCAATTCTCTATCCTAACCTATTCTCTATCCTATCCTCTATCCTATCCTATCCTCTATCCTATCCTATCTTCTATCCTATCCTATCCTCTATCCTATCAAATCCCCCATCCTATCCTCTATCCTATCCTATCCTGTATCCTATCCAATCCTCTATCCTATCCAATCCTCTATCCTATCCTATCCTCAATTCTATCCTCTATCCTATCCTATCCTCTATCCTATCCTATCCTCTATCCTATCCTATCTTCTATCCTATCCTATCCTCTATCCTATCATATCCTCTATCATATCCTCTATCCTAGCCTATCCTCTATCCTATCCTATCCAATCCCCTATCCTATGCTCTATCCTGTCATACCCTCTATAATATCGTATACTCTATGATATCCTATCCCCTATCCTATAATATCATCTATCCGTTCCAATTCTCTATCCTAACCTATTCTCTATCCTATCCTCTATCCTATCCTATCCTCTATCCTATCATATCTTCTATCCTATCCTATCCTCTATCCTATCAAATCCCCTATCCTATCCTCTATCCTATCCTATCCTGTATCCTATCAAATCCTCTATCCTATCCTGTCCTCTATCCTATCCTTTCCTCTATCCTATCCTCTATCCTAGCCTATATTCTATCCTATCCTATCTTCTATCCTATCCTATCCTCTATCCTATCATATCCTCTATCATATCCTATCCTCTATCCTATCCTATCCTCTATCCTATCAAATCCCGTATCGTATCCTCTGTCCTATCCTATCCTCTATCCTATCCTATCCTCTATCCTATCCTATCCTCTATCCTATCCTATCCTCTATCCTATCCTATCCTCTATCCTATCCTATCCTCTATCCTATCAAATCCCCTATCCTATCCTCTATCATATGCTATCCTGTATCCTATCCAATCCTCTACCCTATCATATCCTCTATCCTATCCTCTCCTCTATCCAATCCTCTGCCCTATCCTATCCTCTATCCTATCCTATACTCTATCCTATCCTATCTTCTATCCTATCCTATCCTCTATCCTATCAAATCCCGTATCCTATCCTCTATCCTATCCTATCCTCTATCCTATCCTATCCTCTATCCTATCCTATCCTCTATCCTATCCTATCCTCTATCCTATCAAATCCCCTATCCTATCATCTATCATATCCTATCCTGTATCCTATCCAATCCTCTATCCTATCCTATCATCTATCCTCAATCCTATCCTTTCCTGTATCCTATCCAATCCTCTATCCTATCCTATCCTCTATCCTATCCTGTCCTCTATCCTATCCTATCCTCTATCCTATCCTCTATCCTAGCCTATCCTCTATCCTATCCTATCCAATCCCCTATCCTATGCTCTATCCTATCATACCCTCTATAATATCGTATACTCTATGATATCCTATCCCCTATCCTATAGTATCATCTACCCGTTCCAATTCTCTATCCTAACCTATTCTCTATCCTATCCTCTATCCTATCCTATCTTCTATCCTGTCCTATCCTCTATCCTATCAAATCCCCTATCCTATCCTCTATCCTAGCCTATCCACTATCCTATCCTATCAAATCCCCTATCCTATCCTCTATCCTATCCTATCCTGTATCCTATCCAATCCTCTATCCTATCCTATCCTCTATCCTATCCTGTCCTCTATCCTATCCTATCCTCTATCCTATCCTCTATCCTAGCCTATCCACTATCCTATCCTATCGAATCCCCTATCCTATGCTCTATCCTATCATACCCTCTATAATATCGTATACTCTATGATATCCTATCCCCAATCCTATAATATCATCTATCCGTTCCAATTCTCTATCCTAACCTATTCTCTATCCTATCCTCTATCCTATCCTATCCTCTATCCTATCCTATCTTCTATCCTATCCTATCCTCTATCCTATCAAATCCCCTATCCTATCCTCTATCCTATCCTATCCTGTATCCTATCCAATCCTCTATCCTATCCAATCCTCTATCCTATCCTATCCTCAATTCTATCCTCTATCCTATCCTATCCTCTATCCTATCCTATCCTCTATCCTATCCTATCCTCTATCCTATCCTATCCTCTATCCTATCCTATCCTCTATCCTATCCTATCCTCTATCCTATCCTATCTTCTATCCTATCCTATCCTCTATCCTATCATATCCTCTATCATATCCTATCCTCTATCCTATCCTATCCTCT
Organism: Halictus rubicundus; assembly: GCF_050948215.1. NCBI lineage: Eukaryota > Metazoa > Arthropoda > Insecta > Hymenoptera > Halictidae > Halictus > Halictus rubicundus. The sequence continues at coordinate 58,171 of NW_027488877.1, forward strand.
ATCCTCTCCTCTATCCTAGCCTATCCTCTATCCTATCCTATCCAATCCCCTATCCTATGCTCTATCCTGTCATACCCTCTATAATATCGTATACTCTATGATATCCTATCCCCTATCCTATAATATCATCTATCCGTTCCAATTCTCTATCCTAACCTATTCTCTATCCTATCCTCTATTATATCCTATCCTCTATCCTATCATATCTTCTATCCTATCCTATCCTCTATCCTATCAAATCCCCTATCCTATCCTCTATCCTATCCTATCCTGTATCCTATCAAATCCTCTATCCTATCCTGTCCTCTAGCCTATCCTTTCCTCTATCCTATCCTCTATCCTAGCCTATATTCTATCCTATCCTATCTTCTATCCTATCCTATCCTCTATCCTATCATATCCTCTATCATATCCTATCCTCTATCCTATCCTATCCTCTATCCTATCAAATCCCGTATCCTATCCTCTATCATATCCTATCCTGTATCCTATCCAATCCTCTATCCTATCCTATCATCTATCCTCAATCCTATCCTTTCCTGTATCCTATCCAATCCTCTATCCTATCCTATCCTGTATCCTATCCTCTATCCTATCCTATCCTCTGTCCTATCCTATCCTCTATCCTATCCTATCCTCTATCCTATCCTATCCTCTATCCTATCCTATCCTCTATCCTATCAAATCCCCTATCCTATCCTCTATCCTATCCTATCCTCTATCCTATCCTATCCTCTACCCTATCACATCCCCTATCCTATCCTATCCTCTATCCTATCCTATCCTCTATCCTATCCTATCCTCTATCCTATCCTATCCTCTATCCTCTATCCTATCCAATCCTCTATCCTATCCTATCCTCTACCCTATCATATCCTCTATCCTATAATATCCTCTATCCTATCCTATCCTCTATCCTATCCTATCCTCTATCCTATCCTATCCTCTATCCTATCCTATCCTCTATCCTATCAAATCCCCTATCCTATCCTCTATCATATGCTATCCTGTATCCTATCCAATCCTCTACCCTATCATATCCTCTATCCTATCCTATCCTCTATCCAATCCTCTGCCCTATCCTATCCTCTATCCTATCCTATAATCTATCCTATCCTATCTTCTATCCTATCCTATCCTCTATCCTATCAAATCCCGTATCCTATCCTCTATCCTATCCTATCCTCTATCCTATCCTATCCTCTATCCTATCCTATCCTCTATCCTATCCTATCTTCTATCCTGTCCTATCCTCTATCCTATCAAATCCCCTATCCTATCCTCTATCCTATCCTATCCTGTATCCTATCCAATCCTCTATCCTATCCAATCCTCTATCCTATCCTATCCTCAATTCTATCCTCTATCCTATCCTATCCTCTATCCTATCCAAACCTCTATCCTATCCTATCCTCTATCCTATCCTGTCCTCAATCCTATCCTATCCTCTATCCTATCCTCTATCCTAGCCTATCCACTATCCTATCCTATCCAATCCCCTATCCTATGCTCTATCCTATCATACCCTCTATAATATCGTATACTCTATGATATCCTATCCCCTATCCTATAATATCATCTATCCGTTCCAATTCTCTATCCTAACCTATTCTCTATCCTATCCTCTATCCTATCCTATCCTCTATCCTATCATATCTTCTATCCTATCCTATCCTCTATCCTATCAAATCCCCTATCCTATCCTCTATCCTATCCTATCCTGTATCCTATCAAATCCTCTATCCTATCCTGTCCTCTATCCTATCCTTTCCTCTATCCTATCCTCTATCCTAGCCTATATTCTATCCTATCCTATCTTCTATCCTATCCTATCCTCTATCCTATCATATCCTCTATCATATCCTATCCTCTATCCTATCCTATCCTCTATCCTATCAAATCCCGTATCCTATCCTCTGTCCTATCCTATCCTCTATCCTATCCTATCCTCTATCCTATCCTATCCTCTATCCTATCCTATCCTCTATCCTATCCTATCCTCTATCCTATCAAATCCCCTATCCTATCCTCTCTCCTATCCTATCCTCTATCCTATCCTATCCTCTATCCTATCCTATCCTCTATCCTATCCTATCCTCTATCCTATCAAATCCCCTATCCTATCATCTATCATATGCTATCCTGTATCCTATCCAATCCTCTACCCTATCATATCCTCTATCCTATCCTATCCTCTATCCAATCCTCTGCCCTATCCTATCCTCTATCCTATCCTATAATCTATCCTATCCTATCTTCTATCCTATCCTATCCTCTATCCTATCAAATCCCGTATCCTATCCTCTATCCTATCCTATCCTCTATCCTATCCTATCCTCTATCCTATCCTATCCTCTATCCTATCAAATCCCCTATCCTATCATCTATCATATCCTATCCTGTATCCTATCCAATCCTCTATCCTATCCTATCATCTATCCTCAATCCTATCCTTTCCTGTATCCTATCCTATCATCTATCCTCAATCCTATCCTTTCCTGTATCCTATCCAATCCTCTATCCTATCCTATCCTGTATCCTATCCTCTATCCTATCCTATCCTCTGTCCTATCCTATCCTCTATCCTATCCTATCCTCTATCCTATCCTATCCTCTATCCTATCCTATCCTCTATCCTATCAAATCCCCTATCCTATCCTCTATCCTATCCTATCCTCTATCCTATCCTATCCTCTATCCTATCAAATCCCCTATCCTATCCTATCCTCTATCCTATCCTATCCTCTATCCTATCCTATCCTCTATCCTATCCTATCCTCTATCCTATCCTATCCTCTATCCTATCCTATCCTCTATCCTATCCTATCCTCTATCCTCTATCCTATCCAATCCTCTATCCTATCCTATCCTCTACCCTATCATATCCTCTATCCTATAATATCCTCTATCCTATCCTATCCTCTACCCTATCATATCCTCTATCCTATCCTATCCTCTATCCAATCCTCTGTCCTATCCTATCCTCTATCCTATCCTATAATCTATCCTATCCTATCTTCTATCCTATCATATCCTCTATCGTATCAAATCCCGTATCCTATCCTCTGTCCTATCCTATCCTCTATCCTATCCTATCCTCTATCCTATCCTATCCTCTATCCTATCCTATCCTCTATCCTATCAAATCCCCTATCCTATCCTCTATCATATGCTATCCTGTATCCTATCCAATCCTCTACCCTATCATATCCTCTATCCTATCCTATCCTCTATCCAATCCTCTGCCCTATCCTATCCTCTATCCTATCCTATAATCTATCCTATCCTATCTTCTATCCTATCCTATCCTCTATCCTATCAAATCCCGTATCCTATCCTCTATCCTATCCTATCCTCTATCCTATCCTATCCTCTATCCTATCAAATCCCCTATCCTATCATCTATCATATCCTATCCTGTATCCTATCCAATCCTCTATCCTATCCTATCATCTATCCTCAATCCTATCCTTTCCTGTATCCTATCCAATCCTCTATCCTATCCTGTCCTCTATCCTATCCTATCCTCTATCCTATCCTCTATCCTAGCCTATCCTCTATCCTATCCTATCCAATCCCCTATCCTATGCTCTATCCTATCGTACCCTCTATAATATCGTATACTCTATGATATCCTATCCCCTATCCTATAATATCATCTACCCGTTCCAATTCTCTATCCTAACCTATTCTCTATCCTATCCTCTATCCTATCCTATCCTCTATCCTATCCTATCTTCTATCCTGTCCTATCCTCTATCCTATCAAATCCCCTATCCTATCCTCTATCCTATCCTATCCTGTATCCTATCCAATCCTCTATCCTATCCAATCCTCTATCCTATCCTATCCTCAATTCTATCCTCTATCCTATCCTATCCTCTATCCTATCCTATCCTCTATCCTATCCAAAACTCTATCCTATCCTATCCTCTATCCTATCCTGTCCTCTATCCTATCCTATCCTCTATCCTATCCTCTATCCTAGCCTATCCACTATCCTATCCTATCCAATCCCCTATCCTATGCTCTATCCTATCCTGTCCTCTATCCTATCCTATCCTCTATCCTATCCTCTATCCTAGCCTATCCACTATCCTATCCTATCCAATCCCCTATCCTATGCTCTATCCTATCATACCCTCTATAATATCGTATACTCTATGATATCCTATCCCCAATCCTATAATATCATCTATCCGTTCCAATTCTCTATCCTAACCTATTCTCTATCCTATCCTCTATCCTATCCTATCCTCTATCCTATCCTATCTTCTATCCTATCCTATCCTCTATCCTATCAAATCCCCCATCCTATCCTCTATCCTATCCTATCCTGTATCCTATCCAATCCTCTATCCTATCCAATCCTCTATCCTATCCTATCCTCAATTCTATCCTCTATCCTATCCTATCCTCTATCCTATCCTATCCTCTATCCTATCCTATCCTCTATCCTATCCTATCCTCTATCCTATCCTATCCTCTATCCTATCCTATCCTCTATCCTATCCTATCTTCTATCCTATCCTATCCTCTATCCTATCATATCCTCTATCATATCCTATCCTCTATCCTATCCTATCCTCTATCCTCTCCTCTATCCTATCCTATCCTCTATCCTATCCTATCCTCTATCCTATCCTGTCCTCTATCCTATCCTATCCTCTATCCTATCCTCTATCCTAGCCTATCCTCTATCCTATCCTATCGAATCCCCTATCCTATGCTCTATCCTGTCATACCCTCTATAATATCGTATACTCTATGATATCCTATCCCCTATCCTATAATATCATCTATCCGTTCCAATTCTCTATCCTAACCTATTCTCTATCCTATCCTCTATCCTATCCTATCCTCTATCCTATCATATCTTCTATCCTATCCTATCCTCTATCCTATCAAATCCCCTATCCTATCAACTATCCTATCCTATCCTGTATCCTATCAAATCCTCTATCCTATCCTGTCCTCTATCCTATCCTTTCCTCTATCCTATCCTCTATCCTAGCCTATATTCTATCCTATCCTATCTTCTATCCTATCCTATCCTCTATCCTATCATATCCTCTATCATATCCTATCCTCTACCCTATCCTATCCTCTATCCTATCAAATCCCGTATCCTATCCTCTGTCCTATCCTATCCTCTATCCTATCCTATCCTCTATCCTATCCTATCCTCTATCCTATCCTATCCTCTATCCTATCCTATCCTCTATCCTATCAAATCCCCTATCCTATCCTCTATCATATGCTATCCTGTATCCTATCCAATCCTCTACCCTATCATATCCTCTATCCTATCCTATCCTCTATCCAATCCTCTGCCCTATCCTATCCTCTATCCTATCCTATAATCTATCCTATCCTATCTTCTATCCTATCCTATCCTCTATCCTATCAAATCCCGTATCCTATCCTCTATCCTATCCTATCCTCTATCCTATCCTATCCTCTATCCTATCCTATCCTCTATCCTATCCTATCCTCTATCCTATCCTATCCTCTATCCTATCCTATCCTCTATCCTATCCTATCTTCTATCCTATCCTATCCTCTATCCTATCATATCCTCTATCATATCCTATCCTCTATCCTATCCTATCCTCTATCCTCTCCTCTATCCTATCCTATCCTCTATCCTATCCTATCCTCTATCCTATCCTGTCCTCTATCCTATCCTATCCTCTATCCTATCCTCTATCCTAGCCTATCCTCTATCCTATCCTATCGAATCCCCTATCCTATGCTCTATCCTGTCATACCCTCTATAATATCGTATACTCTATGATATCCTATCCCCTATCCTATAATATCATCTACCCGTTCCAATTCTCTATCCTAACCTATTCTCTATCCTATCCTCTATCCTATCCTATCCTCTATCCTATCATATCTTCTATCCTATCCTATCCTCTATCCTATCAAATCCCCTATCCTATCAACTATCCTATCCTATCCTGTATCCTATCAAATCCTCTATCCTATCCTGTCCTCTATCCTATCCTTTCCTCTATCCTATCCTCTATCCTAGCCTATATTCTATCCTATCCTATCTTCTATCCTATCCTATCCTCTATCCTATCATATCCTCTATCATATCCTATCCTCTATCCTATCCTATCCTCTATCCTATCAAATCCCGTATCCTATCCTCTGTCCTATCCTATCCTCTATCCTATCCTATCCTCTATCCTATCCTATCCTCTATCCTATCCTATCCTCTATCCTATCAAATCCCCTATCCTATCCTCTATCATATGCTATCCTGTATCCTATCCAATCCTCTACCCTATCATATCCTCTATCCTATCCTATCCTCTATCCAATCCTCTGCCCTATCCTATCCTCTATCCTATCCTATAATCTATCCTATCCTATCTTCTATCCTATCCTATCCTCTATCCTATCAAATCCCGTATCCTATCCTCTATCCTATCCTATCCTCTATCCTATCCTATCCTCTATCCTATCCTATCCTCTATCCTATCAAATCCCCTATCCTATCATCTATCATATCCTATCCTGTATCCTATCCAATCCTCTATCCTATCCTATCATCTATCCTCAATCCTATCCTTTCCTGTATCCTATCCAATCCTCTATCCTATCCTATCCTCTATCCTATCCTGTCCTCTATCCTATCCTATCCTCTATCCTATCCTCTATCCTAGCCTATCCTCTATCCTATCCTATCCAATCCCCTATCCTATCCTCTATCCTATCCTATCCTCTATCCTAGCCTATATTCTATCCTATCCTATCTTCTATCCTATCCTATCCTCTATCCTATCATATCCTCTATCATATCCTATCCTCTATCCTATCCTATCCTCTATCCTATCAAATCCCGTATCCTATCCTCTGTCCTATCCTATCCTCTATCCTATCCTATCCTCTATCCTATCCTATCCTCTATCCTATCCTATCCTCTATCCTATCCTATCCTCTATCCTATCAAATCCCCTATCCTATCCTCTATCCTATCCTATCCTCTATCCTATCCTATCCTCTATCCTATCCTATCCTCTATCCTATCCTATCCTCTACCCTATCATATCCTCTATCCTATAATATCCTCTATCCTATCCTATCCTCTATCCTATCCTATCCTCTACCCTATCATATCCTCTATCCTATCCTATCCTCTATCCAATCCTCTGTCCTATCCTATCCTCTATCCTATCCTATAATCTATCCTATCCTATCTTCTATCCTATCATATCCTCTATCCTATCAAATCCCGTATCCTATCCTCTGTCCTATCCTATCCTCTATCCTATCCTATCCTCTATCCTATCCTATCCTCTATCCTATCCTATCCTCTATCCTATCAAATCCCCTATCCTATCCTCTATCATATGCTATCCTGTATACTATCCAATCCTCTACCCTATCATATCCTCTATCCTATCCTATCCTCTATCCAATCCTCTGGCCTATCCTATCCTCTATCCTATCCTATAATCTATCCTATCCTATCTTCTATCCTATCCTATCCTCTATCCTATCAAATCCCGTATCCTATCCTCTATCCTATCCTATCCTCTATCCTATCCTATCCTCTATCCTATCCCATCCTCTATCCTATCAAATCCCCTATCCTATCATCTATCATATCCTATCCTGTATCCTATCCAATCCTCTATCCTATCCTATCATCTATCCTCAATCCTATCCTTTCCTGTATCCTATCCAATCCTCTATCCTATCCTGTCCTCTATCCTATCCTATCCTCTATCCTATCCTCTATCCTAGCCTATCCTCTATCCTATCCTATCCAATCCCCTATCCTATGCTCTATCCTATCGTACCCTCTATAATATCGTATACTCTATGATATCCTATCCCCTATCCTATAATATCATCTACCCGTTCCAATTCTCTATCCTAACCTATTCTCTATCCTATCCTCTATCCTATCCTATCCTCTATCCTATCCTATCTTCTATCCTGTCCTATCCTCTATCCTATCAAATCCCCTATCCTATCCTCTATCCTATCCTATCCTGTATCCTATCCAATCCTCTATCCTATCCAATCCTCTATCCTATCCTATCCTCAATTCTATCCTCTATCCTATCCTATCCTCTATCCTATCCTATCCTCTATCCTATCCAAACCTCTATCCTATCCTATCCTCTATCCTATCCTGTCCTCTATCCTATCCTATCCTCTATCCTATCCTCTATCCTAGCCTATCCACTATCCTATCCTATCCAATCCCCTATCCTATGCTCTATCCTATCATACCCTCTATAATATCGTATACTCTATGATATCCTATCCCCAATCCTATAATATCATCTATCCGTTCCAATTCTCTATCCTAACCTATTCTCTATCCTATCTTCTATCCTATCCTATCCTCTATCCTATCAAATCCCCCATCCTATCCTCTATCCTATCCTATCCTGTATCCTATCCAATCCTCTATCCTATCCAATCCTCTATCCTATCCTATCCTCAATTCTATCCTCTATCCTATCCTATCCTCTATCCTATCCTATCCTCTATCCTATCCTATCCTCTATCCTATCCTATCCTCTATCCTATCCTATCCTCTATCCTATCCTATCCTCTATCCTATCAAATCCCCTATCCTATCAACTATCCTATCCTATCCTGTATCCTATCAAATCCTCTATCCTATCCTGTCCTCTATCCTATCCTTTCCTCTATCCTATCCTCTATCCTAGCCTATATTCTATCCTATCCTATCTTCTATCCTATCCTATCCTCTATCCTATCATATCCTCTATCATATCCTATCCTCTATCCTATCCTATCCTCTATCCTATCAAATCCCGTATCCTATCCTCTGTCCTATCCTATCCTCTATCCTATCCTATCCTCTATCCTATCCTATCCTCTATCCTATCCTATCCTCTATCCTATCCTATCCTCTATCCTATCAAATCCCCTATCCTATCCTCTATCCTATCCTATCCTCTATCCTATCCTATCCTCTATCCTATCCTATCCTCTATCCTATCAAATCCCCTATCCTATCATCTATCATATGCTATCCTGTATCCTATCCAATCCTCTACCCTATCATATCCTCTATCCTATCCTATCCTCTATCCAATCCTCTGCCCTATCCTATCCTCTATCCTATCCTATAATCTATCCTATCCTATCTTCTATCCTATCCTATCCTCTATCCTATCAAATCCCGTATCCTATCCTCTATCCTATCCTATCCTCTATCCTATCCTATCCTCTATCCTATCCTATCCTCTATCCTATCAAATCCCCTATCCTATCATCTATCATATCCTATCCTGTATCCTATCCAATCCTCTATCCTATCCTATCATCTATCCTCAATCCTATCCTTTCCTGTATCCTATCCTATCATCTATCCTCAATCCTATCCTTTCCTGTATCCTATCCAATCCTCTATCCTATCCTATCCTGTATCCTATCCTCTATCCTATCCTATTCTCTGTCCTATCCTATCCTCTATCCTATCCTATCCTCTATCCTATCCTATCCTCTATCCTATCCTATCCTCTATCCTATCCTATCCTCTATCCTATCAAATCCCCTATCCTATCCTATCCTCTATCCTATCCTATCCTCTATCCTATCCTATCCTCTATCCTATCCTATCCTCTATCCTCTATCCTATCCAATCCTCTATCCTATCCTATCCTCTACCCTATCATATCCTCTATCCTATAATATCCTCTATCCTATCCTATCCTCTATCCTATCCTATCCTCTACCCTATCATATCCTCTATCCTATCCTATCCTCTATCCAATCCTCTGTCCTATCCTATCCTCTATCCTATCCTATAATCTATCCTATCCTATCTTCTATCCTATCATATCCTCTATCCTATCAAATCCCGTATCCTATCCTCTGTCCCATCCTATCCTCTATCCTATCCTATCCTGTATCCTATCCAATCCTCTATCCTATCCAATCCTCTATCCTATCCTATCCTCAATTCTATCCTCTATCCTATCCTATCCTCTATCCTATCCTATCCTCTATCCTATCCTATCCTCTATCCTATCCTATCCTCTATCCTATCCTATCCTCTATCCTATCCTATCCTCTATCCTATCCTATCCTCTATCCTATCAAATCCCCTATCCTATCAACTATCCTATCCTATCCTGTATCCTATCAAATCCTCTATCCTATCCTGTCCTCTATCCTATCCTTTCCTCTATCCTATCCTCTATCCTAGCCTATATTCTATCCTATCCTATCTTCTATCCTATCCTATCCTCTATCCTATCAAATCCTCTATCATATCCTATCCTCTATCCTATCCTATCCTCTATCCTATCAAATCCCGTATCCTATCCTCTGTCCTATCCTATCCTCTATCCTATCCTATCCTCTATCCTATCCTATCCTCTATCCTATCCTATCCTCTATCCTATCCTATCCTCTATCCTATCAAATCCCCTATCCTATCCTCTATCATATGCTATCCTGTATCCTATCCAATCCTCTACCCTATCATATCCTCTATCCTATCCTATCCTCTATCCAATCCTCTGCCCTATCCTATCCTCTATCCTATCCTATAATCTATCCTATCCTATCTTCTATCCTATCCTATCCTCTATCCTATCAAATCCCGTATCCTATCCTCTATCCTATCCTATCCTCTATCCTATCCTATCCTCTATCCTATCCTATCCTCTATCCTATCAAATCCCCTATCCTATCATCTATCATATCCTATCCTGTATCCTATCCAATCCTCTATCCTATCCTATCATCTATCCTCAATCCTATCCTTTCCTGTATCCTATCCAATCCTCTATCCTATCCTATCCTCTATCCTATCCTGTCCTCTATCCTATCCTATCCTCTATCCTATCCTCTATCCTAGCCTATCCTCTATCCTATCCTATCCAATCCCCTATCCTATCCTCTATCCTATCCTATCCTCTATCCTAGCCTATATTCTACCCTATCCTATCTTCTATCCTATCCTATCCTCTATCCTATCATATCCTCTATCATATCCTATCCTCTATCCTATCCTATCCTCTATCCTATCAAATCCCGTATCCTATCCTCTGTCCTATCCTATCCTCTATCCTATCCTATCCTCTATCCTATCCTATCCTCTATCCTATCCTATCCTCTATCCTATCCTATCCTCTATCCTATCAAATCCCCTATCCTATCCTCTATCCTATCCTATCCTCTATCCTATCCTATCCTCTATCCTATCAAATCCCCTATCCTATCATCTATCATATGCTATCCTGTATCCTATCCAATCCTCTACCCTATCATATCCTCTATCCTATCCTATCCTCTATCCAATCCTCTGCCCTATCCTATCCTCTATCCTATCCTATAATCTATCCTATCCTATCTTCTATCCTATCCTATCCTCTATCCTATCAAATCCCGTATCCTATCCTCTATCCTATCCTATCCTCTATCCTATCCTATCCTCTATCCTATCCTATCCTCTATCCTATCAAATCCCCTATCCTATCATCTATCATATCCTATCCTGTATCCTATCCAATCCTCTATCCTATCCTATCATCTATCCTCAATCCTATCCTTTCCTGTATCCTATCCTATCATCTATCCTCAATCCTATCCTTTCCTGTATCCTATCCAATCCTCTATCCTATCCTATCCTGTATCCTATCCTCTATCCTATCCTATTCTCTGTCCTATCCTATCCTCTATCCTATCCTATCCTCTATCCTATCCTATCCTCTATCCTATCCTATCCTCTATCCTATCAAATCCCCTATCCTATCCTCTATCCTATCCTATCCTCTATCCTATCCTATCCTCTATCCTATCAAATCCCCTATCGTATCCTATCCTCTATCCTATCCTATCCTCTATCCTATCCTATCCTCTATCCTATCCTATCCTCTATCCTCTATCCTATCCAATCCTCTATCCTATCCTATCCTCTACCCTATCATATCCTCTATCCTATAATATCCTCTATCCTATCCTATCCTCTATCCTATCCTATCCTCTACCCTATCATATCCTCTATCCTATCCTATCCTCTATCCAATCCTCTGTCCTATCCTATCCTCTATCCTATCCTCTAATCTATCCTATCCTATCTTCTATCCTATCATATCCTCTATCCTATCAAATCCCGTATCCTATCCTCTGTCCTATCCTATCCTCTATCCTATCCTATCCTCTATCCTATCCTATCCTCTATCCTATCCTATTATCTATCCTATCAAATCCCCTATCCTATCCTCTATCATATGCTATCCTGTATCCTATCCAATCCTCTACCCTATCATATCCTCTATCCTATCCTATCCTCTATCCAATCCTCTGCCCTATCCTATCCTCTATCCTATCCTATAATCTATCCTATCCTATCTTCTATCCTATCCTATCCTCTATCCTATCAAATCCCGTATCCTATCCTCTATCCTATCCTATCCTCTATCCTATCCTATCCTCTATCCTGTCCTATCCTCTATCCTATCAAATCCCCTATCCTATCATCTATCATATCCTATCCTGTATCCTATCCAATCCTCTATCCTATCCTATCATCTATCCTCAATCCTATCCTTTCCTGTATCCTATCCAATCCTCTATCCTATCCTGTCCTCTATCCTATCCTATCCTCTATCCTATCCTCTATCCTAGCCTATCCTCTATCCTATCCTATCCAATCCCCTATCCTATGCTCTATCCTATCGTACCCTCTATAATATCGTATACTCTATGATATCCTATCCCCTATCCTATAATATCATCTACCCGTTCCAATTCTCTATCCTAACCTATTCTCTATCCTATCCTCTATCCTATCCTATCCTCTATCCTATCCTATCTTCTATCCTGTCCTATCCTCTATCCTATCAAATCCCCTATCCTATCCTCTATCCTATCCTATCCTGTATCCTATCCAATCCTCTATCCTATCCAATCCTCTATCCTATCCTATCCTCAATTCTATCCTCTATCCTATCCTATCCTCTATCCTATCCTATCCTCTATCCTATCCAAACCTCTATCCTATCCTATCCTCTATCCTATCCTGTCCTCTATCCTATCCTATCCTCTATCCTATCCTCTATCCTAGCCTATCCACTATCCTATCCTATCCAATCCCCTATCCTATGCTCTATCCTATCATACCCTCTATAATATCGTATACTCTATGATATCCTATCCCCAATCCTATAATATCATCTATCCGTTCCAATTCTCTATCCTAACCTATTCTCTATCCTATCTTCTATCCTATCCTATCCTCTATCCTATCAAATCCCCCATCCTATCCTCTATCCTATCCTATCCTGTATCCTATCCAATCCTCTATCCTATCCAATCCTATATCCTATCCTATCCTCAATTCTATCCTCTATCCTATCCTATCCTCTATCCTATCCTATCCTCTATCCTATCCTATCCTCTATCCTATCCTATCCTCTATCCTATCCTATCCTCTATCCTATCCTATCTTCTATCCTATCCTATCCTCTATCCTATCATATCCTCTATCATATCCTATCCTCTATCCTATCCTATCCTCTATCCTCTCCTCTATCCTATCCTATCCTCTATCCTATCCTATCCTCTATCCTATCCTGTCCTCTATCCTATCCTATCCTCTATCCTATCCTCTATCCTAGCCTATCCTCTATCCTATCCTATCCAATCCCCTATCCTATGCTCTATCCTGTCATACCCTCTATAATATCGTATACTCTATGATATCCTATCCCCTATCCTATAATATCATCTATCCGTTCCAATTCTCTATCCTAACCTATTCTCTATCCTATCCTCTATCCTATCCTATCCTCTATCCTATCATATCTTCTATCCTATCCTATCCTCTATCCTATCAAATCCCCTATCCTATCCTCTATCCTATCCTATCCTGTATCCTATCAAATCCTCCATCCTATCCTGTCCTCTATCCTATCCTTTCCTCTATCCTATCCTCTATCCTAGCCTATATTCTATCCTATCCTCTATCCTATCAAATCCCGTATCCTATCCTCTGTCCTATCCTATCCTCTATCCTATCCTATCCTCTATCCTATCCTATCCTCTATCCTATCCTATCCTCTATCCTATCAAATCCCGTATCCTATCCTCTGTCCTATCCTATTCTCTATCCTATCCTATCCTCTATCCTATCCTATCCTCTATCCTATCCTATCCTCTATCCTATCCTATCCTCTATCCTATCAAATCCCCTATCCTATCCTCTATCATATGCTATCCTGTATCCTATCCAATCCTCTACCCTATCATATCCTCTATCCTATCCTATCCTCTATCCAATCCTCTGCCCTATCCTATCCTCTATCCTATCCTATAATCTATCCTATCCTATCTTCTATCCTATCCTATCCTCTATCCTATCAAATCCCGTATAATATCCTCTATCCTATCCTATCCTCTGTCCTATCCTATCCTCTATCCTATCCTATCCTCTATCCTATCCTATCCTCTATCCTATCCTATCCTCTATCCTATCCTATCCTCTATCCTATCAAATCCCCTATCCTATCCTCTATCATATGCTATCCTGTATCCTATCCAATCCTCTACCCTATCATATCCTCTATCCTATCCTATCCTCTATCCAATCCTCTGCCCTATCCTATCCTCTATCCTATCCTATAATCTATCCTATCCTATCTTCTATCCTATCCTATCCTCTATCCTATCAAATCCCCTATCCTATGCTCTATCCTATCATACCCTCTATAATATCGTATACTCTATGATATCCTATCCCCTATCCTATAGTATCATCTACCCGTTCCAATGCTCTATCCTAACCTATTCTCTATCCTATCCTCTATCCTATCCTATCCTCTATCCTATCCTATCTTCTATCCTATCCTATCCTCTATCCTATCAAATCCCCTATCCTTTCCTCTATCCTATCCTATCCTGTATCCTATCCAATCCTCTATCCTATCCTATCCTCTATCCTATCCTGTCCTCTATCCTATCCTATCCTCTATCCTATCCTCTATCCTAGCCTACCCACTATCCTATCCTATCCAATCCCCTATCCTATGCTCTATCCTATCATACCCTCTATAATATCGTATACTCTATGATATCCTATCCCCTATCCTATAGTATCATCTACCCGTTCCAATTCTCTATCCTAACCTATTCTCTATCCTATCCTCTATCCTATCCTATCTTCTATCCTGTCCTATCCTCTATCCTATCAAATCCCCTATCCTATCCTCTATCCTAGCCTATCCACTATTCTATCCTATCCAATCCCCTATCCTATCCTCTATCCTATCCTATCCTCTATCCTATCCAATCCTCTATCCTATCCTATCCTCTATCCTATCCTGTCCTCTATCCTATCCTATCCTCTATCCTATCCTCTATCCTAGCCTATCCACTATCCTATCCTATCCAATCCCCTATCCTATGCTCTATCCTATCATACCCTCTATAATATCGTATACTCTATGATATCCTATCCCCAATCCTATAATATCATCTATCCGTTCCAATTCTCTATCCTAACCTATTCTCTATCCTATCCTCTATCCTATCCTATCCTCTATCCTATCCTATCTTCTATCCTATCCTATCCTCTATCCTATCAAATCCCCTATCCTATCCTCTATCCTATCCTATCCTGTATCCTATCCAATCCTCTATCCTATCCTATCCTCTATCCTATCCTGTCCTCTATCCTATCCTATCCTCTATCCTATCCTCTATCCTAGCCTATCCACTATCCTATCCTATCCAATCCCCTATCCTATGCTCTATCCTATCATACCCTCTATAATATCGTATACTCTATGATATCCTATCCCCAATCCTATATTATCATCTATCCGTTCCAATTCTCTATCCTAACCTATTCTCTATCCTATCCTCTATCCTATCCTATCCTCTATCCTATCCTATCTTCTATCCTATCCTATCCTCTATTCTATCAAATCCCCTATCCTATCCTCTATCCTATCCTATCCTGTATCCTATCAAATCCTCTATCCTATCCTGTCCTCTATCCTATCCTTTCCTCTATCCTATCCTCTATCCTATCCTATCTTCTATCCTATCCTATCTTCTATCCTATCCTATCCTCTATCCTATCCTATCCTCTATCCTATCCTATCCTCTATCCTATCCTATCCTCTATCCTATCCTATCCTCTATCCTATCCTATCCTCTATCCTATCCTATCCTCTATCCTATCCTATCTTCTATCCTATCCTATCCTCTATCCTATCATATCCTCTATCATATCCTATCCTCTATCCTATCCTATCCTCTATCCTCTCCTCTATCCTAGCCTATCCTCTATCCTATCCTATCCAATCCCCTATCCTATGCTCTATCCTGTCATACCCTCTATAATATCGTATACTCTATGATATCCTATCCCCTATCCTATAATATCATCTATCCGTTCCAATTCTCTATCCTAACCTATTCTCTATCCTATCCTCTATTATATCCTATCCTCTATCCTATCATATCTTCTATCCTATCCTATCCTCTATCCTATCAAATCCCCTATCCTATCCTCTATCCTATCCTATCCTGTATCCTATCAAATCCTCTATCCTATCCTGTCCTCTATCCTATCCTTTCCTCTATCCTATCCTCTATCCTAGCCTATATTCTATCCTATCCTATCTTCTATCCTATCCTATCCTCTATCCTATCATATCCTCTATCATATCCTATCCTCTATCCTATCCTATCCTCTATCCTATCAAATCCCGTATCCTATCCTCTGTCCTATCCTATCCTCTATCCTATCCTATCCTCTATCCTATCCTATCCTCTATCCTATCCTATCCTCTATCCTATCCTATCCTCTATCCTATCCTATCCTCTATCCTATCCTATCCTCTATCCTATCAAATCCCCTATCCTATCCTCTATCATATGCTATCCTGTATCCTATCCTATCCTCTATCCTATCCTATCCTGTCCTCTATCCTATCCTATCCTCTATCCTATCAAATGCCCTATCCTATCCTCTATCATATCCTATCCTGTATCCTATCCAATCCTCTATCCTATCCTATCATCTATCCTCAATCCTATCCTTTCCTGTATCCTATCCAATCCTCTATCCTATCCTATCCTATATCCTATCCTCTATCCTATCCTATCCTCTGTCCTATCCTATCCTCTATCCTATCCTATCCTCTATCCTATCCTATCCTCTATCCTATCCTATCCTCTATCCTATCCTATCCTCTATCCTATCAAATCCCCTATCCTATCCTCTATCCTATCCTATCCCCTATCCGATCCTATCCTCTATCCTATCAAATCCCCTATCCTATCCTATCCTCTATCCTATCCAATCCTCTATCCTATCCTATCCTCTACCCTATCATATCCTCTATCCTATAATATCCTCTATCCTATCCTATCCTCTATCCTATCCTATCCTCTACCCTATCATATCCTCTATCCTATCCTATCCTCTATCCAATCCTCTGTCCTATCCTATCCTCTATCCTATCCTATAATCTATCCTATCCTATCTTCTATCCTATCATATCCTCTATCCTATCAAATCCCGTATCCTATCCTCTGTCCTATCAAATCCATTATCCTATCCTCTATCATATCCTATCCTGTATCCTATCCAATCCTCTATCCTATCCTATCATCTATCCTCAATCCTATCCTTTCCTGTATCCTATCCAATCCTCTATCCTATCCTATCCTGTATCCTATCCTCTATCCTATCCTATCCTCTGTCCTATCCTATCCTCTATCCTATCCTATCCTCTATCCTATCCTATCCTCTATCCTATCCTATCCTCTATCCTATCAAATCCCCTATCCTATCCTCTATCCTATCCTACCCTCTATCCTATCCTATCCTCTATCCTATCAAATCCCCTATCCTATCCTATCCTCTATCCTATCCTATCCTCTATCCTATCCTATCCTCTATCCTATCCTATCCTCTATCCTCTATCCTATCCAATCCTCTATCCTATCCTATCCTCTACCCTATCATATCCTCTATCCTATAATATCCTCTATCCTATCCTATCCTCTATCCTATCCTATCCTCTACCCTATCATATCCTCTATCTTATCCTATCCTCTATCCAATCCTCTGTCCTATCCTATCCTCTATCCTATCCTATAATCTATCCTATCCTATCTTCTATCCTATCATATCCTCTATCCTATCAAATCCCGTATCCTATCCTCTGTCCTATCCTATCCTCTATCCTATCCTATCCTCTATCCTATCCTATCCTCTATCCTATCCTATCCTCTATCCTATCAAATCCCCTATCCTATCCTCTATCATATGCTATCCTGTATCCTATCCAATCCTCTACCCTATCATATCCTCTATCCTATCCTATCCTCTATCCAATCCTCTGACCTATCCTATCCTCTATCCTATCCTATAATCTATCCTATCCTATCTTCTATCCTATCCTATCCTCTATCCTATCAAATCCCGTATCCTATCCTCTATCCTATCCTATCCTCTATCCTATCCTATCCTCTATCCTATCAAATCCCCTATCCTATCATCTATCATATCCTATCCTGTATCCTATCCAATCCTCTATCCTATCCTATCATCTATCCTCAATCCTATCCTTTCCTGTATCCTATCCAATCCTCTATCCTATCCTATCCTCTATCCTATCCTGTCCTCTATCCTATCCTATCCTCTATCCTATCCTCTATCCTAGCCTATCCTCTATCCTATCCTATCCAATCCCCTATCCTATGCTCTATCCTATCGTACCCTCTATAATATCGTATACTCTATGATATCCTATCCCCTATCCTATAATATCATCTACCCGTTCCAATTCTCTATACTAACCTATTCTCTATCCTATCCTCTATCCTATCCTATCCTCTATCCTATCCTATCTTCTATCCTGTCCTATCCTCTATCCTATCAAATCCCCTATCCTATCCTCTATCCTATCCTATCCTGTATCCTATCCAATCCTCTATCCTATCCAATCCTCTATCCTATCCTATCCTCAATTCTATCCTCTATCCTATCCTATCCTCTATCCTATCCTATCCTCTATCCTATCCAAACCTCTATCCTATCCTATCCTCTATCCTATCCTGTCCTCTATCCTATCCTATCCTCTATCCTATCCTCTATCCTAGCCTATCCACTATCCTATCCTATCCAATCCCCTATCCTATGCTCTATCCTATCATACCCTCTATAATATCGTATACTCTATGATATCCTATCCCCAATCCTATAATATCATCTATCCGTTCCAATTCTCTATCCTAACCTATTCTCTATCCTATCCTCTATCCTATCCTATCCTCTATCCTATCCTATCTTCTATCCTATCCTATCCTCTATCCTATCAAATCCCCCATCCTATCCTCTATCCTATCCTATCCTGTATCCTATCCAATCCTCTATCCTATCCAATCCTCTATCCTATCCTATCCTCAATTCTATCCTCTATCCTATCCTATCCTCTATCCTATCCTATCCTCTATCCTATCCTATCCTCTATCCTATCCTATCCTCTATCCTATCCTATCCTCTATCCTATCCTATCTTCTATCCTATCCTATCCTCTATCCTATCATATCCTCTATCATATCCTATCCTCTATCCTATCCTATCCTCTATCCTCTCCTCTATCCTATCCTATCCTCTATCCTATCCTATCCTCTATCCTATCCTGTCCTCTATCCTATCCTATCCTCTATCCTATCCTCTATCCTAGCCTATCCTCTATCCTATCCTATCCAATCCCCTATCCTATGCTCTATCCTGTCATACCCTCTATAATATCGTATACTCTATGATATCCTATCCCCTATCCTATAATATCATCTATCCGTTCCAATTCTCTATCCTAACCTATTCTCTATCCTATCCTCTATCCTATCCTATCCTCTATCCTATCATATCTTCTATCCTATCCTATCCTCTATCCTATCAAATCCCCTATCCTATCCTCTATCCTATCCTATCCTGTATCCTATCAAATCCTCTATCCTATCCTGTCCTCTATCCTATCCTTTCCTCTATCCTATCCTCTATCCTAGCCTATATTCTATCCTATCCTATCTTCTATCCTATCCTATCCTCTATCCTATCATATCCTCTATCATATCCTATCCTCTATCCTATCCTATCCTCTATCCTATCAAATCCCGTATCCTATCCTCTGTCCTATCCTATCCTCTATCCTATCCTATCCTCTATCCTATCCTATCCTCTATCCTATCCTATCCTCTATCCTATCCTATCCTCTATCCTATCCTATCCTCTATTCTATCAAATCCCCTATCCTATCCTCTATCATATGCTATCGTGTATCCTATCCAATCCTCTACCCTATCATATCCTCTATCCTATCCTATCCTCTATCCAATCCTCTGCCCTATCCTATCCTCTATCCTATCCTATAATCTATCCTATCCTATCTTCTATCCTATCCTATCCTCTATCCTATCAAATCCCGTATCCTATCCTCTATCCTATCCTATCCTCTATCCTATCCTATCCTCTATCCTATCCTATCCTCTATCCTATCAAATCCCCTATCCTATCATCTATCATATCCTATCCTGTATCCTATCCAATCCTCTATCCTATCCTATCATCTATCCTCAATCCTATCCTTTCCTGTATCCTATCCAATCCTCTATCCTATCCTATCCTCTATCCTATCCTGTCCTCTATCCTATCCTATCCTCTATCCTATCCTCTATCCTAGCCTATCCTCTATCCTATCCTATCCAATCCCCTATCCTATGCTCTATCCTATCATACCCTCTATAATATCGTATACTCTATGATATCCTATCCCCTATCCTATAGTATCATCTACCCGTTCCAATTCTCTATCCTAACCTATTCTCTATCCTATCCTCTATCCTATCCTATCTTCTATCCTGTCCTATCCTCTATCCTATCAAATCCCCTATCCTATCCTCTATCCTAGCCTATCCACTATCCTATCCTATCCAATCCCCTATCCTATCCTCTATCCTATCCTATCCTCTATCCTATCCAATCCTCTATCCTATCCTATCCTCTATCCTATCCTGTCCTCTATCCTATCCTATCCTCTATCCTATCCTCTATCCTAGCCTATCCACTATCCTATCCTATCCAATCCCCTATCCTATGCTCTATCCTATCATACCCTCTATAATATCGTATACTCTATGATATCCTATCCCCAATCCTATAATATCATCTATCCGTTCCAATTCTCTATCCTAACCTATTCTCTATCCTATCCTCTATCCTATCCTATCCTCTATCCTATCCTATCTTCTATCCTATCCTATCCTCTATCCTATCAAATCCCCTATCCTATCCTCTATCCTATCCTATCCTCTATCCTATCCTATCCTCTATCCTATCCTATCCTCTATCGTCTCCTATCCTATATGCTATCCTATCCTCTATCCTATCCAATCCTCTATCGTATAATCTATCCTCAATCCTATCCCCTATCCTATCCAATCCTGTATCCTATACTCTATCCTATCCTATCCTCTATCCTATCCTATCATCTATCCTATCCTATCTTCTATCCTGTCCTATCCTCTATCCTATCAAATCCCCTATCCTATCCTCTATCCTAGCCTATCCACTATCCTATCCTATCCAATCCCCTATCCTATGCTCTATCCTATCATACCCTCTATAATATCGTATACTCTATGATATCCTATCCCCAATCCTATAATATCATCTATCCGTTCCAATTCTCTATCCTAACCTATTATCTATCCTATCCTCTATCCTATCCTATCCTCAATTCTATCCTCTATCCTATCCTATCCTCTATCCTATCCTATCCTCTATCCTATCCAATCCTCTATCCTATCCTATCCTCTATCCTATCCTGTCCTCTATCCTCTATCCTATCCTATCCTCTATCCTATCCTGTCCTCTATCCTCTATCCTATCCTATACTCTATCCTATCCTATCCTCTATCCTATCCTATCCTCTATCCTATCCTATCCTCTATCCTATCCTATCCTCTATCCTATCCTATCCTCTATCCTATCCTATCCTCTATCCTATCCTATCCTCTATCCTATCCTATCCTCTATCCTATCCTATCCTCTATCCTATCCTATCCTCTATCCTATCCTATCCTCTATCCTATCAAATCCCGTATCCTATCCTCTGTCCTATCCTATCCTCTATCCTATCCTATCCTCTATCCTATCCTATCCTCTATCCTATCCTATCCTCTATCCTATCCTATCCTCTATCCTATCCTATCCTCTATCCTATCCTATCCTCTATCCTATCCTATCCTCTATCCTATCAAATCCCCTATCCTATCCTCTATCATATGCTATCCTGTATCATATCCATTCCTCTACCCTATCATATCCTCTATCCTATCCTATCCTCTATCCAATCCTCTGCCCTATCCTATCCTCTATCCTATCCTATAATCTATCCTATCCTATCTTCTATCCTATCCTATCCTCTATCCTATCAAATCCCGTATCCTATCCTCTATCCTATCCTATCCTCTATCCTATCCTATCCTCTATCCTATCAAATCCCCTATCCTATCATCTATCATATCCTATCCTGTATCCTATCCAATCCTCTATCCTATCCTATCATCTATCCTCAATCCTATCCTTTCCTGTATCCTATCCAATCCTCTATCCTATCCTATCCTCTATCCTATCCTGTCCTCTATCCTATCCTATCCTCTATCCTATCCTCTATCCTAGCCTATCCTCTATCCTATCCTATCCAATCCCCTATCCTATGCTCTATCCTATCATACCCTCTATAATATCGTATACTCTATGATATCCTATCCCCTATCCTATAATATCATCTACCCGTTCCAATTCTCTATCCTAACCTATTCTCTATCCTATCCTCTATCCTATCCTATCCTCTATCCTATCCTATCTTCTATCCTGTCCTATCCTCTATCCTATCAAATCCCCTATCCTATCCTCTATCCTAGCCTATCCACTATCCTATTCTATCCAATCCCCTATCCTATGCTCTATCCTATCATACCCTCTATAATATCGTATACTCTATGATATCCTATCCCCAATCCTATAATATCATCTATCCGTTCCAATTCTCTATCCTAACCTATTATCTATCCTATCCTCTATCCTATCCTATCCTCAATTCTATCCTCTATCCTATCCTATCCTCTATCCGATCCTATCCTCTATCCTATCCAATCCTCTATCCTATCCTATCCTCTATCCTATCCTATCCTCTATCCTATCCTATCCTCTATCCTATCCTATCCTCTATCCTATCCTATCCTCTATCCTATCCTATCCTCTATCCTATCCTATCCTCTATCCTATCCTATCCTCTATCCTATCCTATCCTCTATCCTATCCTATCCTCTATCCTATCCTATCCTCTATCCTATCCTATCCTCTATCCTATCCTATCCTCTATCCTATCCTATCCTCTATCCTATCCCATCCTCTATCCTATCCTATCCTCTATCCTCTATCCGATCGTATCCTCTATCCTATCCTATCCTCTATCCTATCCGATCCTCTATCCTATCCTATCCTCTATAATATCGTATCCTCTATCATATCCTATCGTCTTTCCTATAATATCATCTATCCTATCCTATTCTCTATCCAATCCTATCCTATCCTCTATCCTATCCTATCCTCTATTCTATCCTATCCTCTATCCTATCCTATCCTCTATCCTATCCTGTCCTCTATCGTCTCCTATCCTATATGCTATCCTATCCTCTATCCTATCCAATCCTCTATCGTATAATCTATCCTCAATCCTATCCTCTATCCTATCCAATCCTGTATCCTATACTCTATCCTATCCTATCCTCTATCCTATCCTATCCTCTATCCTATCCTATCCTCTATCTTATCCTATCCTCTATCCTATCCTATCCTCTATCCTATCCTATCCTCTATCCTATCCGATCCTCTATCCTATCCTATCCTCTATCCTATCCTATCATCTATCCTATCCTATCCTCTATCCTATCCAATCCCCTATACAATCCTCTATCCTATCCTATCCTCAACCCTATCCTATCCGCTATCCTATGCTATCATCTATCGTCTCCTATACACTATGCTATCCTATCCTCTATCCTATCCTATTCTCTAACCTATCCTATGCTCTATCCTATCCAATTCTATATCCTATACTCTATCCTATCCTATCCTCTATCCTATCCTATCCTATCCTCTATCCGATCCTATCCTCTATCCTATCATATCCTCTATCCTATCCGATCCTCTATCCTATCCTATCCTCTATCCTATCCTATCCTCTATCCTATCCTATCATCTATCGTATCCTATCCTCTATCCTATCCTATCCTCTATCCTATCCTATCCTCTATCCTATCCTATACTCTATCCTATCCAATCCCCTATTCAATCCTCTACCCTATCCTATCCTCTATCCTATCCTATCCTCTATCCTATCCTATCCTCTATCCTATCCTATCCTCTATCCTATCCTATCCTCTATCCTAACCTATCTTCTATCCTATCCTATCCTCTACCCTATGAAATCCCCTATCCTATCCTCTGTCCTATCCTATCCTCTACCCTATCCTATCCTGCATCCAATCCTATCCTCAATCCTATGCAATCCTCTATCCTATCCTATCCTTTATCCTATCCTATCCTCAATGCTATCCTATCCACTATGCTATCCTATTCCCTATCCTATCCAATCACCTATCCTATCCTCTATCCTATGCTATCCTCTATCCTATCCTATCCTCTATCCTATCCAATCCCCTATCCTATCCTATATTCGATCCTCTCCACTATAATATCGTATCCTCTACCCTATCCTGTGCTCTATCCTATAATATCTTCCATCCTACCCTCTACTATGTCCTACAGGATCCTCTATCCTATACAATCCTCTATCCTATCCTATGCTCTATAATATCGTATCCTCTATCATATCCTATCGTCTTTGCTATCCTATACTCTATCGTATCCTATCCTCTATCCTATCCTATCATCTATCCTATACTATCCTCTATCCTATATCCTATCCTATCCTATCCTATCCACTATCCTATCCTATCCTCTATCCTATCCTATCCTCTATCCTATCCTATCCTCTATCCTATCCTCTATCCTATCCTATCCTCTATCCTATCCTATCATCTATCCTATACTATCCTCTATCCTATATCCTATCCTATCCTATCCTATCCTATCCTATCCTATCCTCTATCCTATCCTATCCTCTATCCTATCCTATCCTCTATCCTATCCTATCCTCTATCCTATCCTATCCTCTATCCTATCCTATCCTCTATCCTATCCTATCCTCTATCCTATCCTCTCCTCTATGATATCCGATCCTCTATCCTGTCCTATCCTTTATAATATCGTATCCTCTATCATATCCTATCGTCTTTCCTATAATATCATCTATCCTATCCTATTCTCTATCCAATGCTATACTATCCTCTATCATATCCTATCCTCTATCCTATCCTATCCTCTATCCTATCCTATCCTCTATCCTATCCTATCCTATCCTCTATTCGATCCTATCCTCTATCCTATCCTCTCCTCTATCCTATCCAATCCTCTATCCTGTCCTATCCTTTATAATATCGTATCCTCTATCATATCCTATCGTCTTTCCTATAATATCATCTATCCTATCCTAGTCTCTATCCAATGCTATCCTATCCTCTATCATATCCTATCCTCTATCCTATCCTATCCTCTATCCTATCCTATCCTCTATCCTATCCTATCCTCTATCCTATCCTATCCTCTATCCTATCCTATCCTCTATCCTATCCTATCCTCTATCCTATCCTATCCTATCCTATCCTCTATTCTATCCTATCCTCTATCCTATCCTATCCTCTATCCTATCCGATCCTCTATCCTGTCCTATCCTTTATAATATCGTATCCTCTATCATATCCTATCGTCTTTCCTATAATATCATCTATCCTATCCTATTCTCTATCCAATGCTATCCTATCCTCTATCATATCCTATCCTCTATCCTATCCTATCCTCTATCCTATCCTATCCTCTATCCTATCCCATCCTCTATCCTATCCTATCCTCTATCCTATCCTATCCTCTATCCTATCCAATCCCCTATCCTATCCTATATTCGATCCTCTCCACTATAATATCGTATCCTCTACCCTATCCTGTGCTCTATCCTATAATATCTTCCATCCTATCCAATACTATATCCTACCCTATCCTCTATCGTATCCTATCCTCTATCCTACCCTATCCTCTATACTATCCTATCCTCTATCCTATCCTATCCTCTAACCTATCCTATCCTCTATCCTATCCTATCCTCTATCCTATCCTATCCTCTATCCTATCCTATCCTCTATCCTATCCTATCCTCTATCCTATTCTATCAACTATCCTATCCAATCCCCTATCCTATCGACTATACTATCCTATCAACTATCCTATCCTATCCTCTATCCTATCCAATCCCCTATCCTATACTATATTCGATCCTCTCCACTATAATATCGTATCCTCTACCCTATCCTGTGCTCTATCCTATAATATCTTCCATCCTATCCTATACTATGTCCTACAGGATCCTCTATCCTATACAATCCTCTATCCTATCCTATGCTCTATAATATCGTATCCTCTATCATATCCTATCGTCTTTCCTATAATATCATCTATCCTATCCTATTCTCTATCCAATCCTAACCTATCCTCTATCCTATCCTATCCTCTATCCTATCCTATCCTCTAACCTATCCTATCCTCTATCCTATCCTATCCTCTATCCTATCCAATCCCCTATCCTATCCTATATTCGATCCTCTCCACTATAATATCGTATCCTCTACCCTATCCTGTGCTCAATCCTATAATATCTTCCATCCTATCCAATACTATATCCTACCCTATCCTCTATCGTATCCTATCCTCTATCCTACCCTATCCTCTATACTATCCTATCCTCTATCCTATCCTATCCTCTAACCTATCCTATCCTCTATCCTATCCTATCCTCTATCCTATCCTATCCTCTATCCTATCCTATCCTCTATCCTATCCTATCCTCTATCCTATTCTATCAACTATCCTATCCAATCCCCTATCCTATCGACTATACTATCCTATCAACTATCCTATCCTATCGTCTATCCTATCCAATCCCCTATCCTATACTATATTCGATCCTCTCCACTATAATATCGTATCCTCTACCCTATCCTGTGCTCTATCCTATAATATCTTCCATCCTATCCTATACTATGTCCTACAGGATCCTCTATCCTATACAATCCTCTATCCTATCCTATGCTCTATAATATCGTATCCTCTATCATATCCTATCGTCTTTCCTATAATATCATCTATCCTATCCTATTCTCTATCCAATCCTAACCTATCCTCTATCCTATCCTATCCTCTATCCTATCCTATCCTCTAACCTATCCTATCCTCTATCCTATCCTATCCTCTAGCCTATCCTATCCTCTATCCTATCCTATCCTCTATCCTATCCTATCCTCTATCCTATCCTATCCTCTATCCTATCCGATCCTCTATCCTATCCTATCCTCTATCCTATTCTATCAACTATCCTATCCAATCCCCTATCCTATCGTCTAACGTATCCTATCCTCAACCCTATCCTATCCGCTATCCTATCCTATCATCTATCGTCTCCTATCCACTGTGCTATCCTATCCTCTATCCTACCCTATCCTCTATCCTATCCTATCCTCTATCCTATCCTATCCTCTATCCTATCCAATCCTATATCCTATACTCAATCGTATCCTATCCTATATCCTATCCTATCCTATCCTATCCTCTATCCTATCCTATCCTCTATCCTATCCTATCCTCTATCCTATCCTATCCTCTATACTATCCTATCCTCTATCCTATCCTATCCTCTATCCTATCCTATCCTCTATCCTATCCTATCCTCTATCCTATCCTATCCTCTATCCTATCCTATCCTCTATCCTAGCCTATCCTCTATCCTATCCTATCCTCTATCCTATCCAATCCAATATCCGATCCTCTATCCTATCCTATCCTCAACCCTATCCTATACGCTATCCTATCCTATCATCTATCGTCTCCTATCCACTGTGCTATCCTATCCTCTATCCTACCCTATCCTCTATCCTATCCTATCCTCTATCCTATCCTATCCTCTATCCTATCCTATCCTAACCTCTATCCTATCCTATCCTCTATCCTATCCTATCCTCTATCCTAACCTATCCTCTATCCTATCCTATCCTCTATCCTATCCGATCCTCTATCCTATCCTATCCTCTATCCTATCCAATCCAATATCCGATCCTCTAACCTATCCTATCCTCAAACCTATCCTATCCGCTATCCTATCCTATCATCTATCGTCTCCTATCCACTGTGCTATCCTATCTTCTATCCTACCCTATCCTCTATCCTATCCTATCCTCTATCCTATCCTATCCTCTATCCTATCCAATCCTATATCCTATACTCAATCGTATCCTATCCTATATCCTATCCTATCCTATCCTATCCTCTATACTATCCTATCCTCTATCCTATCCTATCCTCTATCCTATCCTATCCTCTATCCTATCCTATCCTCTATCCTATCCTATCCTCTATCTTATCCTATCCTCTATCCTATCCTATCCTCTATCCTATCCTATCCTCTATCCTATCCTATCCTCTATCCTATTCTATCAACTATCCTATCCAATCCCCTATCCTATCGTCTATCCTATCCTATCAACTATCCTATCCTATCCTCTATCCTATCCAATCCCCTATCCTATACTATATTCGATCCTCTCCACTATAATATCGTATCCTCTACCCTATCCTGTGCTCTATCCTATAATATCTTCCATCCTATCCTATACTATGTCCTACCCTATCCTCTATCCTATACAATCCTCTAGCCTATCCTATCCTCTATCGTCTCCTGTCCTCTATCCTGTCCAATCTCCTATCGTATTCTCTATCCAATCCTATCCTCTATCCTATCCAATCCTATATCCTATACTCAATCGTATCCTATCCTATATCCTATCCTATCCTATCCTATCCTATCCTCTATCCTATCCTATCCTCTATCCTATCCTATCCTCTATCCTATCCTATCCTCTATCCTATCCTATCCTATC
This sequence comes from Halictus rubicundus, assembly GCF_050948215.1. Taxonomy (NCBI): domain Eukaryota; kingdom Metazoa; phylum Arthropoda; class Insecta; order Hymenoptera; family Halictidae; genus Halictus; species Halictus rubicundus. Next base: position 87,319 of record NW_027488877.1, read on the forward strand.
CTCTATCCTATCCTAACCTCTATCCTATCCTCTATCCTATCCTATCCTCTATCCTATCCTATCCTGTATCCTATCCTATCCCCTATCGTCTCCTATCCTCTTTGCTATCCTATACTCTATCGTATCCTATCCTCTATCCTATCAAATCCCCTATCCTATCCTCTATCCTAGCCTATCCACTATCCTATTCTATCCAATCCCCTATCCTATGCTCTATCCTATCATACCCTCTATAATATCGTATACTCTATGATATCCTATCCCCAATCCTATAATATCATCTATCCGTTCCAATTCTCTATCCTAACCTATTATCTATCCTATCCTCTATCCTATCCTATCCTCAATTCTATCCTCTATCCTATCCTATCCTCTATCCTATCCTCTATCCTATCCTATCCTCTATCCTATCCTATCCTCTATCCTATCCTATCCTCTATCCTATCCTATCCTCTATCCTATCCTATCCTCTATCCTATCCTATCCTCTATCCTATCCTATCCTCTATCCTATCCTATCCTCTATCCTATCCTATCCTCTATCCTATCCTATCCTCTATCCTATCCTATCCTCTATCCTATCCTATCCTCTATCCTATCCTATCCTCTATCCTATCCTATCCTCTATCCTATCCTATCCTCTATCCTATCCTATCGTCTATCCTCTATCCGATCGTATCCTCTATCCTATCCTATCCTCTATCCTATCCGATCCTCTATCCTATCCTATCCTCTATAATATCGTATCCTCTATCATATCCTATCGTCTTTCCTATAATATCATCTATCCTATCCTATTCTCTATCCAATCCTATCCTATCCTCTATCCTATCCTATCCTCTATTCTATCCTATCCTCTATCCTATCCTATCCTCTATCCTATCCTGTCCTCTATCGTCTCCTATCCTATATGCTATCCTATCCTCTATCCTATCCAATCCTCTATCGTATAATCTATCCTCAATCCTATCCTCTATCCTATCCAATCCTGTATCCTATACTCTATCCTATCCTATCCTCTATCCTATCCTATCCTCTATCCTATCCTATCCTCTATCTTATCCTATCCTCTATCCTATCCTATCCTCTATCCTATCCTATCCTCTATCCTATCCGATCCTCTATCCTATCCTATCCTCTATCCTATCCTATCATCTATCCTATCCTATCCTCTATCCTATCCAATCCCCTATACAATCCTCTATCCTATCCTATCCTCAACCCTATCCTATCCGCTATCCTATGCTATCATCTATCGTCTCCTCTACACTATGCTATCCTATCCTCTATCCTATCCTATTCTCTAACCTACCCTATGCTCTATCCTATCCAATTCTATATCCTATACTCTATCCTATCCTATCCTCTATCCTATCCTATCCTATCCTCTATCCGATCCTATCCTCTATCCTATCATATCCTCTATCCTATCCGATCCTCTATCCTATCCTATCCTCTATCCTATCCTATCCTCTATCCTATCCTATCATCTATCGTATCCTATCCTCTATCCTATCCTATCCTCTATCCTATCCTATCCTCTATCCTATCCTATACTCTATCCTATCCAATCCCCTATTCAATCATCTACCCTATCCTATCCTCTATCCTATCCTATCCTCTATCCTATCCTATCCTCTATCCTATCCTATCCTCTATCCTATCCTATCCTCTATCCTATCCTATCCTCTATCCTAACCTATCTTCTATCCTATCCTATCCTCTACCCTATGAAATCCCCTATCCTATCCTCTGTCCTATCCTATCCTCTACCCTATCCTATCCTGCATCCAATCCTATCCTCAATCCTATGCAATCCTCTATCCTATCCTATCCTTTATCCTATCCTATCCTCAATGCTATCCTATCCACTATGCTATCCTATTCCCTATCCTATCCAATCCCCTATCCTATCCTCTATCCTATGCTATCCTCTATCCTATCCTATCCTCTATCCTATCCAATCCCCTATCCTATCCTATATTCGATCCTCTCCACTATAATATCGTATCCTCTACCCTATCCTGTGCTCTATCCTATAATATCTTCCATCCTATCCTATACTATGTCCTACAGGATCCTCTATCCTATACAATCCTCTATCCTATCCTATGCTCTATAATATCGTATCCTCTATCATATCCTATCGTCTTTGCTATCCTATACTCTATCGTATCCTATCCTCTATCCTATCCTATCATCTATCCTATACTATCCTCTATCCTATATCCTATCCTATCCTATCCTATCCACTATCCTATCCTATCCTCTATCCTATCCTATCCTCTATCCTATCCTATCCTCTATCCTATCCTCTATCCTATCCTATCCTCTATCCTATCCTATCATCTATCCTATACTATCCTCTATCCTATATCCTATCCTATCCTATCCTATCCTCTATCCTATCCTATCCTCTATCCTATCCAATCCTATATCCTATACTCAATCGTATCCTATCCTATATCCTATCCTATCCTATCCTCTATCCTATCCTATCCTCTATCCTATCCTATCCTCTATCCTATCCTATCCTCTATCCTATCCTCTCCTCTATCCTATCCGATCCTCTATCCTGTCCTATCCTTTATAATATCGTATCCTCTATCATATCCTATCGTCTTTCCTATAATATCATCTATCCTATCCTATTCTCTATCCAATGCTATACTATCCTCTATCATATCCTATCCTCTATCCTATCCTATCCTCTATCCTATCCTATCCTATCCTCTATTCGATCCTATTCTCTATCCTATCCTATCCTCTAACCTATCCTATCCTCTATCCTATCCTATCCTCTAGCCTATCCTATCCTCTATCCTATCCTATCCTCTATCCTATCCTATCCTCTATCCTATCCTATCCTCTATCCTATCCGATCCTCTATCCTATCCTATCCTCTATCCTATTCTATCAACTATCCTATCCAATCCCCTATCCTATCGTCTAACCTATCCTATCCTCAACCCTATCCTATCCGCTATCCTATCCTATCATCTATCGTCTCCTATCCACTGTGCTATCCTATCCTCTATCCTACCCTATCCTCTACCCTATCCTATCCTCTATCCTATCCTATCCTCTATCCTATCCAATCCTATATCCTATACTCAATCGTATCCTATCCTATATCCTATCCTATCCTATCCTATCCTCTATCCTATCCTATCCTCTATCCTATCCTATCCTCTATCCTATCCTATCCTCTATACTATCCTATCCTCTATCCTATCCTATCCTCTATCCTATCCTATCCTCTATCCTATCCTATCCTCTATCCTATCCTATCCTCTATCCTATCCTATCCTCTATCCTAGCCTATCCTCTATCCTATCCTATCCTCTATCCTATCCAATCCAATATCCGATCCTCTATCCTATCCTATCCTCAACCCTATCCTATACGCTATCCTATCCTATCATCTATCGTCTCCTATCCACTGTGCTATCCTATCCTCTATCCTACCCTATCCTCTATCCTATCCTATCCTCTATCCTATCCTATCCTCTATCCTATCCTATCCTAACCTCTATCCTATCCTATCCTCTATCCTATCCTATCCTCTATCCTAACCTATCCTCTATCCTATCCTATCCTCTATCCTATCCGATCCTCTATCCTATCCTATCCTCTATCCTATAAAATCCAATATCCGATCCTCTAACCTATCCTATCCTCAAACCTATCTTATCCGCTATCCTATCCTATCATCTATCGTCTCCTATCCACTGTGCTATCCTATCCTCTATCCTACCCTATCCTCTATCCTATCCTATCCTCTATCCTATCCTATCCTCTATCCTATCCAATCCTATATCCTATACTCAATCGTATCCTATCCTATATCCTATCCTATCCTATCCTATCCTCTATACTATCCTATCCTCTATCCTATCCTATCCTCTATCCTATCCTATCCTCTATCCTATCCTATTCTCTATCCTATCCTATCCTCTATCTTATCCTATCCTCTATCCTACCCTATCCTCTATCCTATCCTATCCTCTATCCTATCCTATCCTCTATCCTATTCTATCAACTATCCTATCCAATCCCCTATCCTATCGTCTATCCTATCCTATCAACTATCCTATCCTATCCTCTATCCTATCCAATCCCCTATCCTATACTATATTCGATCCTCTCCACTATAATATCGTATCCTCTACCCTATCCTGTGCTCTATCCTATAATATCTTCCATCCTATCCTATACTATGTCCTACCCTATCCTCTATCCTATACAATCCTCTAGCCTATCCTATCCTCTATCGTCTCCTGTCCTCTATCCTGTCCAATCTCCTATCGTATTCTCTATCCAATCCTATCCTCTATCCTATCCAATCCTATATCCTATACTCAATCGTATCCTATCCTATATCCTATCCTATCCTATCCTATCCTCTATCCTATCCTATCCTCTATCCTATCCTATCCTCTATGCTATCCTATCCTATCCTCTATCCTATCCTAACCTCTATCCTATCCTCTATCCTATCCTATCCTCTATCCTATCCTATCCTGTATCCTATCCTATCCCCTATCGTCTCCTATCCTCTTTGCTATCCTATACTCTATCGTATCCTATCCTCTATCCTATCAAATCCCCTATCCTATCCTCTATCCTAGCCTATCCACTATCCTATTCTATCCAATCCCCTATCCTATGCTCTATCCTATCATACCCTCTATAATATCGCATACTCTATGATATCCTATCCCCAATCCTATAATATCATCTATCCGTTCCAATTCTCTATCCTAACCTATTATCTATCCTATCCTCTATCCTATCCTATCCTCAATTCTATCCTCTATCCTATCCTATCCTCTATCCTATCCTATCCCCTATCCTATCCTCTATCCTATCCTATCCTCTATCCTATCCTATCCTCTATCCTATCCTATCCTCTATCCTATCCTATCCTCTATCCTATCCTATCCTCTATCCTATCCTATCCTCTATCCTATCCTATCCTCTACCCTATCCTATCCTCTATCCTATCCTATCCTCTATCCTATCCTATCCTCTATCGTATCCTATCCTCTATCCTATCCTATCCTCTATCCTATCCTATCCTCTATCCTATCCTATCCTCTATCCTATCCTATCCTCTATCCTATCCTATCCTCTATCCTATCCTATCCTCTATCGTATCCTATCCTCTATCCTATCCTATTCTCTATCATATCGTATCCTCTATCATATCCTATCGTCTTTCCTATAATATCATCTATCCTATCCTATTCTCTATCCAATCCTAACCTATCCTCTATCCTATCCTATCCTCTATCCTATCCTTTCCTCTATCCTATCCTATCCTCTATCCTATCCTATCCTCTATCCTATCCTATCCTCTATTCTATCCTATCCTCTATCCTATTCTATCAACTATCCTATCCAATCCCCTATCCTATCGTCTATCCTATCCTATCAACTATCCTATCCTATCCTCTATCCTATCCAATCCCCTCCTATCCTATACTATATTCGATCCTCTCCACTATAATATCGTATCCTCTACCCTATCCTGTGCTCTATCCTATAATATCTTCCATCCTATCCTATACTATGTCCTACCCTATCCTCTATCCTATACAATCCTCTAGCCTATCCTATCCTCTATCGTCTCCTGTCCTCTATCCTGTCCAATCTCCTATCCTATTCTCTATCCAATCCTATCCTCTATCCTATCCAATCCCCTATCCGATCCTCTATCCTATCCTATCCTCTATCCTATCCTAACCTCTATCCTATCCTCTATCCGATCCTATCCTCTATCCTATCCTATCCTCTATCCTATCCTATCCTGTATCCTATCCTATCCCCTATCGTCTCCTATCCTCTTTGCTATCCTATACTCTATCGTATCCTATCCTCTATCCTATCCTATCATCTATCCTATACTATCCTCTATCCTATCCTATCATCTATCCTATACTATCCTCTATCCTATATCCTATCCTATCCTATCCTATCCTCTATCCTATCCTATCCTCTATCCTCTATCCTCTATCCTATCCTATCCTCTATCCTAGCCTATCCTCTATCCTATCCTATCCTCTATCCTATCCAATCCCCTATCCTATCGTCTATCCTATCCTATCAACTATCCTATCCTATCCTCTATCCTATCGTCTATCCTACCCTATTCTATCCTCTATCCTATCCTATCCTCTATCCTATTCTATCAACTATCCTATCCAATCCCCTATCCTATCCTCTATCCTATCCTATCCTCTATCCTATCCTATTCTCTATCCTATCCTATCCTCTATCTTATCCTATCCTCTATCCTACCCTATCCTCTATCCTATCCTATCCTCTATCCTATCCTATCCTCTATCCTATTCTATCAACTATCCTATCCAATCCCCTATCCTATCGTCTATCCTATCCTATCAACTATCCTATCCTATCCTCTATCCTATCCAATCCCCTATCCTATACTATATTCGATCCTCTCCACTATAATATCGTATCCTCTACCCTATCCTGTGCTCTATCCTATAATATCTTCCATCCTATCCTATACTATGTCCTACCCTATCCTCTATCCTATACAATCCTCTAGCCTATCCTATCCTCTATCGTCTCCTGTCCTCTATCCTGTCCAATCTCCTATCGTATTCTCTATCCAATCCTATCCTCTATCCTATCCAATCCTATATCCTATACTCAATCGTATCCTATCCTATATCCTATCCTATCCTATCCTATCCTCTATCCTATCCTATCCTCTATCCTATCCTATCCTCTATGCTATCCTATCCTATCCTCTATCCTATCCTAACCTCTATCCTATCCTCTATCCTATCCTATCCTCTATCCTATCCTATCCTGTATCCTATCCTATCCCCTATCGTCTCCTATCCTCTTTGCTATCCTATACTCTATCGTATCCTATCCTCTATCCTATCAAATCCCCTATCCTATCCTCTATCCTAGCCTATCCACTATCCTATTCTATCCAATCCCCTATCCTATGCTCTATCCTATCATACCCTCTATAATATCGCATACTCTATGATATCCTATCCCCAATCCTATAATATCATCTATCCGTTCCAATTCTCTATCCTAACCTATTATCTATCCTATCCTCTATCCTATCCTATCCTCAATTCTATCCTCTATCCTATCCTATCCTCTATCCTATCCTATCCCCTATCCTATCCTCTATCCTATCCTATCCTCTATCCTATCCTATCCTCTATCCTATCCTATCCTCTATCCTATCCTATCCTCTATCCTATCCTATCCTCTATCCTATCCTATCCTCTATCCTATCCTATCCTCTACCCTATCCTATCCTCTATCCTATCCTATCCTCTATCCTATCCTATCCTCTATCGTATCCTATCCTCTATCCTATCCTATCCTCTATCCTATCCTATCCTCTATCCTATCCTATCCTCTATCCTATCCTATCCTCTATCCTATCCTATCCTCTATCCTATCCTATCCTCTATCGTATCCTATCCTCTATCCTATCCTATTCTCTATCATATCGTATCCTCTATCATATCCTATCGTCTTTCCTATAATATCATCTATCCTATCCTATTCTCTATCCAATCCTAACCTATCCTCTATCCTATCCTATCCTCTATCCTATCCTTTCCTCTATCCTATCCTATCCTCTATCCTATCCTATCCTCTATCCTATCCTATCCTCTATTCTATCCTATCCTCTATCCTATTCTATCAACTATCCTATCCAATCCCCTATCCTATCGTCTATCCTATCCTATCAACTATCCTATCCTATCCTCTATCCTATCCAATCCCCTCCTATCCTATACTATATTCGATCCTCTCCACTATAATATCGTATCCTCTACCCTATCCTGTGCTCTATCCTATAATATCTTCCATCCTATCCTATACTATGTCCTACCCTATCCTCTATCCTATACAATCCTCTAGCCTATCCTATCCTCTATCGTCTCCTGTCCTCTATCCTGTCCAATCTCCTATCCTATTCTCTATCCAATCCTATCCTCTATCCTATCCAATCCCCTATCCGATCCTCTATCCTATCCTATCCTCTATCCTATCCTAACCTCTATCCTATCCTCTATCCGATCCTATCCTCTATCCTATCCTATCCTCTATCCTATCCTATCCTGTATCCTATCCTATCCCCTATCGTCTCCTATCCTCTTTGCTATCCTATACTCTATCGTATCCTATCCTCTATCCTATCCTATCATCTATCCTATACTATCCTCTATCCTATCCTATCATCTATCCTATACTATCCTCTATCCTATATCCTATCCTATCCTATCCTATCCTCTATCCTATCCTATCCTCTATCCTCTATCCTCTATCCTATCCTATCCTCTATCCTAGCCTATCCTCTATCCTATCCTATCCTCTATCCTATCCAATCCCCTATCCTATCGTCTATCCTATCCTATCAACTATCCTATCCTATCCTCTATCCTATCGTCTATCCTACCCTATTCTATCCTCTATCCTATCCTATCCTCTATCCTATTCTATCAACTATCCTATCCAATCCCCTATCCTATCGTCTATCCTATCCTATCAACTATCCTATCCTATCCTCTATCCTATCCAATCCCCTATCCTATACTATATTCGATCCTCTCCACTATAATATCGTATCCTCTACCCTATCCTATCCTCTATCCTATTCTATCAACTATCCTATCCAATCCCCTATCCTATCGTCTATCCTATCCTATCAACTATCCTATCCTATCCTCTATCCTATCCAATCCCCTATCCTATACGATATTCGATCCTCTCCACTATAATATCGTATCCTCTACCCCATCCTGTGCTCTATCCTATAATATTTTCCATCCTATCCTATACTATGTCCTACCCTATCCTCTATCATATACAATCCTCTACCCTATCCTATCCTCTATCGTCTCCTGTCCTCTATCCTGTCCAATCTCCTATCCTATTCTCTATCCTATCCTATCCTCTATCCTATCCAATCCCCTATCCGATCCTCTATCCTATCCTATCCTCTATCCTATCCTATCTTCTATCGTATAATACATCCTCAATCCTATCCTCTATCCGATCCTATCCTCTATCCTATCCTATCCTCTATCCTATCCTATACTCTATCCTATCCTATCCTCTATCCTATCCAATCCAATATCCGATCCTCTATCCTATCCTATCCTCAACCCTATCCTATACGCTGTCCTATCCTATCATCTATCGTCTCCTATCCACTGTGCTATCCTATCCTCTATCCTACCCTATCCTCTATCCTATCCTATCCTATCCTCTATCCTATCCTATCCTCTATCCTATCCTATCCTACCCTCTATCCTATCCTATCCTCTATCATATCCTATCCTCTATCCTATCCTATCCTCTATCCTATCCTATCCTCTATCCTATCCTATCCTCTATCCTATCCTATCCTCTATCCTATCCTATCCTCTATCCTATCCTCTATCCTATCCTATCCTCTATCCTATCCTATCCTCTATCCTATCCTATCCTCTATCCTAACCTATCCTCTATCCTATCCTATCCTGTATCCTATCCGATCGTCTATCCTATCCTATCCTCTATCCTATCCTATCCTCTATCCTATCCTATCCTCTATCGTATCCTATCCGCTATCCTATCCTATCATCTATCGTCTCCTATCCACTGTGCTATCCTATCCTCTATCCTACCCTATCCTCTATCCTATCCTATCCTCTATCCTATCCTATCCTCTATCCTATCCAATCCTATATCCTATACTCAATCGTATCCTATCCTATATCCTATCCTATCCTATCCTATCCTCTATCCTATCCTATCCTCTATCCTATCCTATCCTCTATCCTATCCTATCCTCTATCCTATCCTATCCTCTATCCTATCCTATCCTCTATCCTATCCTATCCTCTATCCTATCCTATCCTCTATCCTATTCTATCAACTATCCTATCCAATCCCCTATCCTATCGTCTATCCTATCCTATCAACTATCCTATCCTATCCTCTATCCTATCCAATCCCCTATCCTATACTATATTCGATCCTCTCCACTATAATATTGTATCCTCTACCCTATCCTGTGCTCTATCCTATAATATCTTCCATCCTATCCTATACTATGTCCTACCCTATCCTCTATCCTATACAATCCTCTAGCCTATCCTATCCTCTATCGTCTCCTGTCCTCTATCCTGTCCAATCTCCTACCCTATTCTCTATCCAATCCTATCGTCTATCCTATCCAATCCCCTATCCGATCCTCTATCCTATCCTATCCTCTATCCTATCCTATCCTCTATCCTATCCTCTATCCGATCCTATCCTCTATCCTATCCTATCCTCTATCCTATCCTATCCCCTATCGTATCCTATCCTCTTTGCTATCCTATACTCTATCGTATCCTATCCTCTATCCTATCCTATCCTCTATCCTATCCTGCCTCTATCCTATCCTATCCTCTATCCTATCCTATCCTCTATCCTATCCTATCCTCTATCGTATCCTATCCTCTATCCTATCCTATTCTCTATCATATCGTATCCTCTATCATATCCTATCGTCTTTCCTATAATATCATCTATCCTATCCTATTCTCTATCCAATCCTAACCTATCCTCTATCCTATCCTATCCTCTATCCTATCCTTTCCTCTATCCTATCCTATCCTCTATCCTATCCTATCCTCTATCCTATCCTATCCTCTATTCTATCCTATCCTCTATCCTATTCTATCAACTATCCTATCCAATCCCCTATCCTATCGTCTATCCTATCCTATCAACTATCCTATCCTATCCTCTATCCTATCCAATCCCCTCCTATCCTATACTATATTCGATCCTCTCCACTATAATATCGTATCCTCTACCCTATCCTGTGCTCTATCCTATAATATCTTCCATCCTATCCTATACTATGTCCTACCCTATCCTCTATCCTATACAATCCTCTAGCCTATCCTATCCTCTATCGTCTCCTGTCCTCTATCCTATACAATCCTCTAGCCTATCCTATCCTCTATCGTCTCCTGTCCTCTATCCTGTCCAATCTCCTATCCTATTCTCTATCCAATCCTATCCTCTATCCTATCCAATCCCCTATCCGATCCTCTATCCTATCCTATCCTCTATCCTATCCTAACCTCTATCCTATCCTCTATCCGATCCTATCCTCTATCCTATCCTATCCTCTATCCTATCCTATCCTGTATCCTATCCTATCCCCTATCGTCTCCTATCCTCTTTGCTATCCTATACTCTATCGTATCCTATCCTCTATCCTATCCTATCATCTATCCTATACTATCCTCTATCCTATCCTATCATCTATCCTATACTATCCTCTATCCTATATCCTATCCTATCCTATCCTATCCTCTATCCTATCCTATCCTCTATCCTCTATCCTCTATCCTATCCTATCCTCTATCCTAGCCTATCCTCTATCCTATCCTATCCTCTATCCTATCCAATCCCCTATCCTATCGTCTATCCTATCCTATCCTATCCTCTATCCTATCCTATCCTCTATCCTATTCTATCAACTATCCTATCCAATCCCCTATCCTATCGTCTATCCTATCCTATCAACTATCCTATCCTATCCTCTATCCTATCCAATCCCCTATCCTATACTATATTCGATCCTCTCCACTATAATATCGTATCCTCTACCCTATCCTGTGCTCTATCCTATAATATTTTCCATCCTATCCTATACTATGTCCTACCCTATCCTCTATCATATACAATCCTCTACCCTATCCTATCCTCTATCGTCTCCTGTCCTCTATCCTGTCCAATCTCCTATCCTATTCTCTATCCTATCCTATCCTCTATCCTATCCAATCCTACCCTCTATCCTATCCTATCCTCTATCATATCCTATCCTCTATCCTATCCTATCCTCTATCCTATCCTATCCTCTATCCTATCCTATCCTCTATCCTATCCTCTATCCTATCCTCTATCCTATCCTATCCTATCCTCTATCCTATTCTATCCTCTATCCTATCCTATCCTCTATCCTAACCTATCCTCTATCCTATCCTATCCTCTATCCTATCCGATCGTCTATCCTATCCTATCCTCTATCCTATCCAATCCAATATCCGATCCTCTAACCTATCCTATCCTCAACCCTATCCTATCCGCTATCCTATCCTATCATCTATCGTCTCCTATCCACTGTGCTATCCTATAGTCTATCCTACCCTATCCTGTATCCTATCCTATCCTCTATCCTATCCTATCCTCTATCCTAACCTATCCTCTATCCTATCCTATCCTCTATCCTATCCGATCGTCTATCCTATCCTATCCAATATCCGATCCTCTAACCTATCCTATCCTCAACCCTATCCTATCCGCTATCCTATCCTATCATCTATCGTCTCCTATCCACTGTGCTATCCTATCCTCTATCCTACCCTATCCTCTATCCTATCCTATCCTCTATCCTATCCAATCCTATATCCTATACTCAATCGTATCCTATCCTATATCCTATCCTATCCTATCCTATCCTCTATCCTATCCTATCCTCTATCCTATCCTATCCTCTATCCTATCCTATCCTCTATCCTATCCTCTCCTCTATCCTATCCTATCCTCTATCCTATCCTATCCTCTATCCTATCCTATCCTCTATCCTATCCTATCCTCTATCCTATCCTATCCTCTATCCTATCCTATCCTCTATCCTATCCTATCCTCTATCCTATCCTATCCTCTATCCTATCCTATCCTCTATCCTATTCTATCAACTATCCTATCCAATCCCCTATCCTATCGTCTATCCTATCCTATCAACTATCCTATTATATCCTCTATCCTATCCAATCCCCTATCCTATACTATATTCGATCCTCTCCACTATAATATCGTATCCTCTACCCTATCCTGTGCTCTATCCTATAATATCTTCCATCCTATCCTATACTATGTCCTACCCTATCCTCTAACCTATCCTATCCTCAACCCTATCCTATCCGCTATCCTATCCTATCATCTATCGTCTCCTATCCACTGTGCTATCCTATCCTCTATCCTACCCTATCCTCTATCCTATCCTATCCTCTATCCTATCCTATCCTCTATCCTATCCAATCCTATATCCTATACTCAATCGTATCCTATCCTCTATCCTATCCAATCCCCTATCCTATACTATATTCGATCCTCTCCACTATAATATCGTATCCTCTACCCTATCCTGTGCTCTATCCTATAATATCTTCCATCCTATCCTATACTATGTCCTACCCTATCCTCTATCCTATACAATCCTCTAGCCTATCCTATCCTCTATCGTCTCCTGTCCTCTATCCTGTCCAATCTCCTACCCTATTCTCTATCCAATCCTATCGTCTATCCTATCCAATCCCCTATCCGATCCTCTATCCTATCCTATCCTCTATCCTATCCTAACCTCTATCCTATCCTCTATCCGATCCTATCCTCTATCCTATCCTATCCTCTATCCTATCCTATCCTCTATCCTATCCTATCCCCTATCGTATCCTATCCTCTTTGCTATCCTATACTCTATCGTATCCTATCCTCTATCCTATCCTATCCTCTATCCTATCCTATCCTCTATCCTATCCTATCCTCTATCCTATCCTATCCTCTATCCTATCCTATCCTCTATCCTATCCTATCCTCTATCCTATCCTATCCTCTATCCTATCCTATCCTCTATCCTATCCTATCCTCTATCCTATCCTATTCTCTATCCTATCCTATCCTCTATCATATCGTATCCTCTATCATATCCTATCGTCTTTCCTATAATATCATCTATCCTATCCTATTCTCTATCCAATCCTAACCTATCCTCTATCCTATCCTATCCTCTATCCTATCCTTTCCTCTATCCTATCCTATCCTCTATCCTATCCTATCCTCTATCCTATCCTATCCTCTATCCTATTCTATCAACTATCCTATCCAATCCCCTATCCTATCGTCTATCCTATCCTATCAACTATCCTATCCTATCCTCTATCCTATCCAATCCCCTCCTATCCTATACTATATTCGATCCTCTCCACTATAATATCGTATCCTCTACCCTATCCTGTGCTCTATCCTATAATATCTTCCATCCTATCCTATACTATGTCCTACCCTATCCTCTATCCTATACAATCCTCTAGCCTATCCTATCCTCTATCGTCTCCTGTCCTCTATCCTGTCCAATCTCCTATCCTATTCTCTATCCAATCCTATCCTCTATCCTATCCAATCCCCTATCCGATCCTCTATCTTATCCTATCCTCTATCCTATCCTATCCTCTATCCTATCCTATTCTGTATCCTATCCTATCCCCTATCGTCTCCTATCCTCTTTGCTATCCTATACTCTATCGTATCCTATCCTCTATCCTATCCTATCATCTATCCTATACTATCCTCTATCCTATATCCTATCCTATCCTACCCTCTATCCTATCCTATCCTCTATCATATCCTATCCTCTATCCAATCCTATCCTCTATCCTATCCTATCCTCTATCCTATCCTATCCTCTATCCTATCCTCTATCCTATCCTATCCTCTATCCTATCCTATCCTCTATCCTATCCTATCCTCTATCCTATCCTATCCTCTATCCTATCCTATCCTCTATCCTATCCTATCCTCTATCCTATCCTATCCTCTATCCTATCCTATCCTCTATCCTATCCTATCCTCTATCCTATTCTATCAACTATCCTATCCAATCCCCTATCCTATCGTCTATCCTATCCTATCAACTATCCTATCCTATCCTCTATCCTATCCAATCCCCTCCTATCCTATACTATATTCGATCCTCTCCACTATAATATCGTATCCTCTACCCTATCCTGTGCTCTATCCTATAATATCTTCCATCCTATCCTATACTATGTCCTACCCTATCCTCTATCCTATACAATCCTCTAGCCTATCCTATCCTCTATCGTCTCCTGTCCTCTATCCTGTCCAATCTCCTATCCTATTCTCTATCCAATCCTATCCTCTATCCTATCCAATCCCCCATCCGATCCTCTATCCTATCCTATCCTCTATCCTATCCTAACCTCTATCCTATCCTCTATCCTATCCTATCCTCTATCCTCTATCCTATCCTATCCTCTATCCTAGCCTATCCTCTATCCTATCCTATCCTCTATCCTATTCTATCAACTATCCAATCCAATCCCCTATCCTATCGTCTATCCTATCCTATCCTATCCTGTATCCTATCCAATCCTCTATCCTATCCTATCATCTATCCTCAATCCTATCCTATCCTCTATCCTATCCTATCCTCTATCCTATCCTATCCTCTATCCTATCCTATCCTCTATCCTATCCTACCCTCCATCCTATGCTATCCTCTATCCTATCCTATCCTATCCTGTATCCTATCCTCTATCCTAGCCTATCCTCTATCCTATCCTATCCAATCCCCTATCCTATCCTATCCTGTATCCAATCCTATCCTCAATCTTATCCTTTCCTGTATCCTATCCTATCCTCTATCCTATCCTATCCTCTATCCTATCCTATCCTCTATCCTATCCTATCCTCTATCCTAACCTATCCTCTATCCTATCCTATCCTCTATCCTATCCTATCCTCTATCCTATCCTATCCTCTATCCTATCCTATCCTCTATCCTATCCTATCCTCTATCCTATAATATCCCATATAATATCCAATCCTCTATCCTATCCTCTATCCTATCCTCTATCCTATCCTTTCCTCTATCCTATACTATCCTCTATTCTATCCTATCCTCAATCCTATCCTATCCTCTATCCTATTGTCTATTATATCATATCCTCTATCCTATTCTCTATCCTACCCCTCCTCTATCCTATCCTATCCTCTATCCTATCCTATCCTCAATCCTATCCTATCCTCTATCCTATCCTCTATCCTATCCTTTCCTCTATCCTATCCTATCCTCCATTCTATCCTATCCTATCCTATCCTCTATCCTATCCTATCCTGTATCCTATCGTATCCTCTATCCTCTATCCTATTCTATCCTCTATCCTATCCTATCCTCCATCCTATCCTATCCTCTATCCTATCCTATCCTCTATCCTATCCTATCCTCTATCCTATCCTATCCTCTATCCTATCCTATCCTCTATCCTATGCTATCCTCTATCCTATCCTATCCTCTATCCTATCCTATCCTCTATCCTATCCTATCCTCTATCCTATCCAATCCTCTATCCTATCCTATCCTCTATCCTATCCTATCCTCTATCCTATCCTATCAAATCCCCTATCCTATTCTCTATCCTATGATATCCTGTATCCTATCCAATCCTCTATCCTATCCTATTATCTATCCTCAATCCTATCCTTTCCTCTATCCTATCCAATCCTCTATCCTATCCTATCCTCTATCCTATCCTATCCTCTATCCTATCCTATCCTCTATCCTATCCTATTCTCTATCCAATCCTATCCCCTATCCTATCCAATCCCCTATCCGATCCTCTATCCTATCCTATCCTCTATCCTATCCTAACCTCTATCCTATCCTCTATCCGATCCTATCCTCTATCCTATCCTATCCTCTATCCTATCCTATCCTGTATCCTATCCTATCCCCTATCGTCTCCTATCCTCTTTGCTATCCTATACTCTATCGTATCCTATCCTCTATCCTATCCTATCATCTATCCTATACTATCCTCTATCCTATATCCTATCCTATCCTATCCTATCCTCTATGGGAGGCGCTCAGTTGCGCACAATACGATTGCGCACGTACACATTGCGCACATATCTTTTGGACACAGTATGATTGGACACAAGAAGAATCGGAAACGTTTCAATTGCGCACACGAAAGATCGGACACATCTCAATTGCGCACAAATAGAATTGGAAACATATTTATTGCGCACAGATAAAACTGGACACAAGCGAATCGCGAACAAATAGAAATGCGCACACTAATTTTAGACAGTGATGGAAATGCGGCCAAGTCGTGATTTATTTCGGGTTACGTGCGCTTGATGTTAAGTGTCAAATCCATGTTTAGGATTTCCGGTGATGAATCTGTAAAATTAACCGAAACTAATTAATATTTGAAGTGTTAAAATGAATGGTTTTTAGAGTCTGTAGTAAATGTTAGGGTTAGGGTTAGGGTTAGTTGTTAGGGTTATTTGTTCGCAATTCGCTTGTGTCCAGTTTTATCTGTGCGCAATAAATAATGTTTCCAATTCTATTTATGCGCAATTGAGATGTGTCCGATTCTTCGTGTGCGCAATTGAAACGTGACCAATTCTTCTTGTGTCCAATCATACTGTGTCCAAAAGATATGTGCGCAATGTGTACGTGCGCAATCGTATTGTGCGCAACTGAAGGCCTCTCATCCTCTATCCTATCATATCCTCTATCCTCTATCCTATCCTATCCTCTATCCTAGCCTATCCTCTATCCTATCCTATCCTCGATCCTATCCTATCCTCTATCCTATCCTATCCTCTATCCTATCCTATCCTCTATCCTATTCTATCAACTATCCTATCCAATCCCCTATCCTATCGTCTATCCTATCCTATCCTATCCTCTATCCTATCCTATCCTCTATCCTATTCTATCAACTATCCTATCCAATCCCCTATCCTATCGTCTATCCTATCCTCTATCCTATCCTATCCTCTATCCTATCCTATCCTCTATCCTATCCTATCCTCTATCCTATCCTATCCTCTATCCTATCCTATCCTCTATCCTATCCTATCCTCTATCCTATCCTATCCTCTATCCTATCCTATCCTCTATCCTATACTCTATCCTATCCTATCCTCTATCCTATCCTATCCTCTATCCTATCCTATCCTCTATCCTATCCTATCCTCTATCCTATCCTATCCTCTATCCTATCCTATCCTCTATCCTATCCTATCCTCTATCCTATCCTATCCTCTATCCTATCCTATCCTCTATCCTATCCTATCCTCTATCCTATCCTATCCTCTATCCTCTATCCTATCCTATCCTCTATCCTATCCTATCCTCTATCCTATCCTATCCTCTATCCTATCCTATCCTCTATCCTATACTCTATCGTATCCTATCCTCTATCGTATCCTATCCTCTATCCTATAATATCCCATATAATATCCAATCCTCTATCCTATCCTCTATCCTATCCTCTATCCTATCCTTTCCTCTATCCTATACTATCCTCTATTCTATCCTATCCTCAATCCTACCCTATCCTCTATCCTATCCTCTATCCTATCCTTTCCTCTATCCTATACTATCCTCTATTCTATCCTATCCTCAATCCTATCCTATCCTCTATCCTATTGTCTATCCTATCATATCCTCTATCCTATTCTCTATCCTACCCCTCCTCTATCCTATCCTATCCTCTATCCTATCCTATCCTCAATCCTATCCTATCCTCTATCCTATCCTCTATCCTATCCTTTCCTCTATCCTATCCTATCCTCTATTCTATCCTCTATCCGATCCTATCCTCTATCCTATCCTATCCTCTATCCTATCCTATCCTGTATCCTATCCTATCCCCTATCGTCTCCTATCCTCTTTGCTATCCTATACTCTATCGTATCCTATCCTCTATCCTATCGTATCATCTATCCTATACTATCCTCTATCCTATATCCTATCCTATCCTATCCTATCCTCTATCCTATCATATCCTCTATCCTCTATCGTATCCTATCCTCTATCCTAGCCTATCCTCTATCCTATACTATCCTCTATTCTATCCTATCCTCAATCCTATCCTATCCTCTATCCTATTGTCTATCCTATCATATCCTCTATCCTATTCTCTATCCTACCCCTCCTCTATCCTATCCTATCCTCTATCCTATCCTATCCTCAATCCTATCCTATCCTCTATCCTATCCTCTATCCTATCCTTTCCTCTATCCTATCCTATCCTCTATTCTATCCTCTATCCGATCCTATCCTCTATCCTATCCTATCCTCTATCCTATCCTATCCTCTATCCTATCCTATCCTCTATCCTATCCTATCCTCTATCCTATCCTATCCTCTATCCTCTATCCTATCCTATCCTCTATCCTATCCTATCCTCTATCCTATCCTATCCTCTATCCTATCCTATCCTCTATCCTATCCTATCCTCTATCCTATCCTATCCTCTATCCTATACTCTATCGTATCCTATCCTCTATCGTATCCTATCCTCTATCCTATAATATCCCATATAATATCCAATCCTCTATCCTATCCTCTATCCTATCCTCTATCCTATCCTTTCCTCTATCCTATACTATCCTCTATTCTATCCTATCCTCAATCCTACCCTATCCTCTATCCTATCCTCTATCCTATCCTTTCCTCTATCCTATACTATCCTCTATTCTATCCTATCCTCAATCCTATCCTATCCTCTATCCTATTGTCTATCCTATCATATCCTCTATCCTATTCTCTATCCTACCCCTCCTCTATCCTATCCTATCCTCTATCCTATCCTATCCTCAATCCTATCCTATCCTCTATCCTATCCTCTATCCTATCCTTTCCTCTATCCTATCCTATCCTCTATTCTATCCTATCCTATCCTATCCTCTATCCTATCCTATCCTGTATCCTATCGTATCCTCTATCCTCTATCCTATCCTATCCTCTATCCTATCCTATCCTCCATCCTATCCTATCCTCTATCCTATCCTATCCTCTATCCTATCCTATCCTCTATCCTATCCTATCCTCTATCCTATCCTATCCTCTATCCTATCCTATCCTCTATCCTATCCTATCCTCTATCCTATGCTATCCTCTACCCTATCCTATCCTCTATCCTATCCTATCCTCTATCCTATCCTATCCTGTATCCTATCCAATCCTCTATCCTATCCTATCATCTATCCTCAATCCTATCCTTTCCTCTATCCTATCCAATCCTCTATCCTATCCTATCCTCTATCCTATCCTATCCTATCCTCTATCCTATCCTCCATCCTCCATCCTATCCTATCCTCTATCCTATCCTATCCTCTATCCTATCCTATCCTCTATCCTATCCTATCCTCTATCCTATCCTATCCTCTATCCTATCCTATCCTCTATCCTATCCTATCCTCTATCCTATCCTATCCTCTATCCTATCCTATCCTCTATCCTATCCTATCCTCTATCCTATCCTATCCTCTATCCTATCCTATCCTCTATCCCATAATATCCTCTATCCTATCCTATCCTCTATCCTATCCTATCCTCTATCCTATCCTATCAAATCCCCTATCCTATTCTCTATCCTATGATATCCTGTATCCTATCCAATCCTCTATCCTATCCTATTATCTATCCTCAATCCTATCCTTTCCTCTATAATATCCAATCCTCTATCCTATCATATCCTATCCTATCCTATCCTCTATCCTATCCTATCGTCTATCCTATCTTCTATCCTATCCTATCCTCTATCCTATCAAATCCCCTATCCTATCCTCTATCCTATCCTATCCTCTGTCCTATCCTATCCTCTATCCTATCCTATCCTCTATCCTATCCTATCCTCTATCCTATGATATCCTGTATCCTATCCAATCCTCTATCCTATCCTATTATCTATCCTCAATCCTATCCTTTCCTCTATCCTATCCAGTCCTCTATCCTATCCTATCCTATCCTCTATCCTATCTTCTATCCTATCCTATCCTCTATCCTATCTTCTATCCTATCCTATCCTCTATCCTATCTTCTATCCTATCCTATCCTCTATCCTATCAAATCCCCTATCCTATCCTCTATCCTATCCTATCCTCTGTCCTATCCTATCCTCTATCCTATCCTATCCTCTATCCTATCCTATCCTCTATCCTATCCTATCCTCTATCCTATCCTATCCTCTATCCTATCCTATCCTCTATCCTATCCTACCCTCCATCCTATGCTATCCTCTATCCTATCCTATCCTATCCTGTATCCTATCCTCTATCCTAGCCTATCCTCTATCCTATCCTATCCAATCCCCTATCCTATCCTATCCTGTATCCAATCCTATCCTCAATCTTATCCTTTCCTGTATCCTATCCTATCCTCTATCCTCTATCCTATCCTATCCTCTATCCTATCCTATCCTCTATCCTATCCTACCCTCTGTATACGAAGGTCACGATGTAGGAGTTTCGTTGCCTTCTCTCAATATGTATTTTAATAATATTGAGCACCTTGGAATAATAATGAATGTAACACCGTTGACTATATACAACTTTATTACACTTTGTACATGGATGAAGTTCGCGATATCTGGTTGTTGTAGAGAGTTCGTCTCGTCTAGTCGCGTTTTCGATTTGTTCTGTTCTGTCTTGTCGTGTCCTGTCCATCGTCAGTTTGGTTTCTTCGTGATTGGAGGAATTTGGATTTAGGTGGGAAAATATGGCGTTTCGTAATTGGTCGTGGGTGCATTGGGAGGAGTTTTTGAGTTGTTGAGAGTGGGAGACAGTCAGGAAATTCCTTGGTTTTGTCTTCGTTCGTCAATAGCGTGATTTATGGTACAAGTTCCGTTCGTCGTTTCGTTCGGTCGCACGTGCTGTCCGTCTGTCGGGATTGGGGTTGTCGAATTGCAGTGGTCATAAATTAGTTTTCTCGGTTCTGGTATTTTGCTGATTCGCACGTGTTTTTTAGGGTACATCCCTTTCAGGTATGTCCCTTTATCGCAACGGTCGAACGGTACGGTACGGTCGATCTTCGGTGTTGCCGTCGCAACACCCTCCATCCTATGCTATCCTCTATCCTATCCTATCCTATCCTGTATCCTATCCTCTATCCTAGCCTATCCTCTATCCTATCCTATCCAATCCCCTATCCTATCCTATCCTGTATCCAATCCTATCCTCAATCCTATCCTTTCCTGTATCCTATCCTATCCTCTATCCTCTATCCTATCCTATCCTCTATCCTATCGTATCCTCTATCCAATCGTATCCTCTATCCTATCCTATCCACTATCTTATCCTATCCTCTATCCTATCCTATCCTCTATCCTATCCTATCCTCTATCCTATCCTATCCTCTATCCTATTCTATCCTCTGTCCTACCCTATCCTCTATCCTATCCTATCCTCTATCCTATCCTATCCTATCCTCTATCCTATCCTATCCTCTATCCTATCCTCTATCCTATCCTCTATCCTATCCTCTATCCTATCCTATCCTCTATCCTACCCTATCCTCTATCCTATCCTATCCTCTATCCTATCCTATCTTCTATCCTATCCTATCAAATCCCCTATCCTATTCTCTATCCTATGATATCCTGTATCGTATCCAATCCACTATCCTATCCTATTATCTATCCTCAATACTATCCTTTCCTCTATCCTATCCAATCCTCTATCCTATCCTATCGTATCCTCTATCCTACACTCTATCCTATCCTATCCTCTATCCTATCCTATCGTCTATCCCATCTTCTATCCTATCCTATCCTCTATCCTATCAAATCCCCTATCATATCCTCTATCCTATCCTATCCTCTATCCTATCCTATCCTCTATCCTATCCTATCCTCTATCCTATCCTATCCTCTATCCTATCCTATCCTCTATCCTATCCTATCCTCTATCCTATTCTATCCTCTATCCTATCCTATCCTCTATCCTATCCTATCCTCTATCCTATCCTATCCTCTGTCCTATCCTATCCTCTATCCTATCCTATCGTTTATCCTATCCTATCGTTTATCCTATCCTCTATCCTATCCTATACTCTATCCTATCCTATCCTCTACCTTATCCTATCCTCTATCCTATACAATCCTCTATCCTATCCTATCCTCTATCCTATCCTATCCTCTATCCTATCCTATCCTCTATCCTATCCTATCCTGTATCCTATCGTATCCTCTATCCTGTATCCTATCCTATCCTGTATCCTATCGTATCCTCTATCCAATCGTATCCTCTATCCTATCCTATACTCTATCCTATGCTATCTTCTATCCTATCCTATCCTCTATCCTATCCTATCCTCTATCCTATCCTATCCTATCCTCTATCCTATCCTATCCTCTATCCTATCCTATCCTCTATCCTATGCTATCCTCTATCCTATTCTATCCTCTATCCTATCCTATCCTCTATCCTATCCTATCCTCTATCCTATCCTATCCTCTATCCTATCCTATCCTCTATCCTATCCTATCCTCTATCCTATCCTATCCTCTATCCTATCCTATCAAATCCCCTATCCTATTCTCTATCCTATGATATCCTGTATCCTATCCAATCCTCAATCCTATCCTTTCCTCTATCCTATCCAATCCTCTATCCTATCCTATCCTATCCTCTATCCTATCCTCTATCCTATCCTATCGTCTATCCTATCTTCTATCCTATCCTATCCTCTATCCTATCAAATCCCCTATCCTATCCTCTATCCTATCCTATCCTCTGCCCTATCCAATCCTCTATCCTATCCTATCCTCTATCCTATCCTATCCTATCCTGTATCCTATCCTATCCTCTATCCTATCCTATCCTCTATCCTATCCTATCTTCTATCCTATCCTATCCTCTATCCTATCAAATCTCCTATCCTATTCTCTATCCTATCCTATCCTGTATCCTATCCAATCCTCTATCCTATCCTATCATCTATCCTCAATCCTATCCTTTCCTCTATCCTATCCAATCCTCTATCCTATCCTATCCTCTATCCTATCCTATCCTCTATCCTATCCTATCCTGTATCCTATCCAATCCTCTATCCTATCCTATCTTCTATCCTATCCTATCCTGTCCTCTATCCTATCCTATCCTCTATCCTATCCTATCCTCCATCCTATCCTATCCTCTATCCTATCCTATCCTCTATCCTATCCTATCCTCTATCCTATCCTATCCTCTATCCTATCCTATCCTCTATCCTATCCTATCCTCTATCCTATCCTATCCTCTATCCTATCCTATCCTCTATCCTATCCTATCCTCTATCCTATCCTATCCTCTATCCTATCCTATCCTATCCTCTATCCTATCCTCTATCCTATCCTCTATCCTATCCTATCCTCTATCCTATCCTATCGTCTATCCTATCTTCTATCCTATCCTATCCTCTGTCCTATCAAATCCCCTATCCTATCCTCTATCCTATCCTATCCTCTGTCCTATCCTATCCTCTATCCTATAATATGCTCTATCCTATCCTATCCTCTATCCTATCCTATCCTCTATCCTATCCTATTTTCTATCCTATCCTATCCTCTATCCTATCCTCTATCCAATCCTCTATCCTATCCTCTATACTATCAAATCCCCTATCCTATCCTCTGTCCTATCCTATCCTCTATCCTATCCTATCCTCTATCCTATCCTATCCTATCCTCTATCCTATCCTATCCTGTATCCTATCGTATCCTCTATCCTCTATCCTATCCTATCCTCTATCCTATCCTATCCTCTATCCTATCCTATCCTCTATCCTATCCTATCCTCTATCCTATCCTATCCTCTATCCTATCCTATTTTCTATCCTATCCTATCCTCTATCCTATCCTATCCTCTATCCTATCCTATCCTGTATCCTATCGTATCCTCTATCCTCTATCCTATCCTATCCTCTATCCTATCCTATCCTCTATCCTATCCAATCCTCTATCCTATCCTATCCTCTATCCTATAATATGCTCTATCCTATCCTATCCTCTATCCTATCCTATCCTCTATCCTATCCTATCCTCTATCCTATCCTATCCTCTATCCTATCCTATCCTCTATCCTATCCTATCCTCTATCCTATCCTATCCTCTATCCTATCCTATCCTGTATCCTATCGTATCCTCTATCCTCTATCCTATCCTATCCTCTATCCTATCCTATCCTCTATCCTATCCTATCCTCTATCCTATCCTATCCTCTATCCTATCCTATCCTCTATCCTATCCTATCCTCTATCCTATCCTATCCTCTATCCTATCCTATCCTCTATCCTATCCTATCCTCTATCCTATCCTATCCTCTATCCTATCCTATCCTCTATCCTATCCTATCCTATCCTCTATCCTATCCTCTATCCTATCCTCTATCCTATCCTATCCTCTATACTATCCTATCGTCTATCCTATCTTCTATCCTATCCTATCCTCTGTCCTATCAAATCCCCTATCCTATCCTCTATCCTATCCTATCCTCTGTCCTATCCTATCCTCTATCCTATAATATGCTCTATCCTATCCTATCCTCTATCCTATCCTATCCTCTATCCTATCCTATTTTCTATCCTATCCTATCCTCTATCCTATCCTCTATCCAATCCTCTATCCTATCCTCTATACTATCAAATCCCCTATCCTATCCTCTGTCCTATCCTATCCTCTATCCTATCCTATCCTCTATCCTATCCTATCCTATCCTCTATCCTATCCTATCCTGTATCCTATCGTATCCTCTATCCTCTATCCTATCCTATCCTCTATCCTATCCTATCCTCTATCCTATCCTATCCTCTATCCTATCCTATCCTCTATCCTATCCTATCCTCTATCCTATCCTATTTTCTATCCTATCCTATCCTCTATCCTATCCTATCCTCTATCCTATCCTATCCTGTATCCTATCGTATCCTCTATCCTCTATCCTATCCTATCCTCTATCCTATCCTATCCTCTATCCTATCCAATCCTCTATCCTATCCTATCCTCTATCCTATAATATGCTCTATCCTATCCTATCCTCTATCCTATCCTATCCTCTATCCTATCCTATCCTCTATCCTATCCTATCCTCTATTCTATCCTATCCTCTATCCTATCCTATCCTGTATCCTATCGTATCCTCTATCCTCTATCCTATCCTATCCTCTATCCTATCCTATCCTCTATCCTATCCTATCCTCTATCCTATCCTATCCTCTATCCTATCCTATCCTCTATCCTATCCTATCCTCTATCCTAATCTATCCTCTATCCTATCCTATATTCTATCCTATCCTATCCTCTATCCTATCCTATCCTCTATCCTATCCTCTATCCTATCCTCTATCCTATCCTATCCTGTATACTATCGTATCCTCTATCCTATCCAATCCTCTATCCTATCCTGTCCTCTATCCTATCCTATCCTCTATCCTATCCTATCCTCTATCCTATCCTATCCTCTATCCTATCCTATCCTCTATCCTATCCTATCCTCTATCCTATCCTATCCTCTATCCTATCCTATCCTCTATCCTATCCTATCCTCTATCCTATCCTATCCTCTATCCTATCCTATCCTCTATCCTATCCTATCCTCTATCCTATCCTATCCTCTATCCTATCCTATCCTCTATCCTATCCTATCCTCTATCCTATCCTATCCTCTATCCTATCCTATCCTATCCTCTATCCTATCCTATCCTGTATCCTATCGTATCCTCTATCCTCTATCCTATCCTATCCTCTGTCCTATCCTATCCTCTATCCTATCCTATCCTCTATCCTATCCTATCCTCTATCCTATCCTATCCTCTATCCTAATCTATCCTCTATCCTATCCTATATTCTATCCTATCCTATCCTCTATCCTATCCTATCCTCTATCCTATCCTATCCTCTATCCTATCCTCTATCCTATCCTATCCTCTATCCTATCCAATCCTCTATCCTATCCTATCCTCTATCCTATCCTATCCTCTATCCTATCCTATCCTCTATCCTATCCTATCCTCTATCCTATCCTATCCTCTATCCTATCCTATCCTCTATCCTATCCTTTCCTCTATCCTATCCTATCCTCTATCCTATCCTATCCTCTATCCTATCCTATCCTCTATCATATCCTATCAAATCCCCTATCCTATTCTCTATCCTATGATATCCTGTATCCTATCCAATCCTCAATCCTATCCTTTCCTCTATCCTATCCAATCCTCTATCCTATCCTATCCTATCCTCTATCCTATCCTCTATCCTATCCTATCGTCTATCCTATCTTCTATCCTATCCTATCCTCTATCCTATCAAATCCCCTATCCTATCCTCTATCCTATCCTATCCTATCCTATCCTCTATCCTATCCTATCCTCTATCCTATCCTATCCTCCATCCTATCCTATCCTCTATCCTATCCTATCCTCTATCCTATCCTATCCTCTATCCTATCCTATCCTCTACCCTATCCTATCCTCTATCCTATCCTATCCTCTATCCTATCCTATCCTCTATCCTCTATCCTATCCTATCCTCTATCCTATCCTATCCTCTATCCTATCCTACCCTCCATCCTATCCTATCCTCTATCATATCCTATCCTATCCTGTATCCTATCCTCTATCCTAGCCTATCCTCTATCCTATCCTATCCAATCCCCTATCCTATCCTATCCTGTATCCAATCCTATCCTCAATCCTATCCTTTCCTGTATCCTATCCTATCCTCTATCCTCTATCCTATCCTATCCTCTATCCTATCGTATCCTCTATCCAATCGTATCCTCTATCCTATCCTATCCTCTATCTTATCCTATCCTCTATCCTATCCTATCCTCTATCCTATCCTATCCTCTATCCTATCCTATCCTCTATCCTATACAATCCTCTATCCTATCCTCTATCCAATCCTCTATCCTATCCTCTATACTATCAAATCCCCTATCCTATCCCCTGTCCTATCCTATCCTCTATCCTATCCTATCCTCTATCCTATCCTATCCTATCCTCTATCCTATCCTATCCTGTATCCTATCGTATCCTCTATCCTCTATCCTATCCTATCCTCTATCCTATCCTCTATCCTATCCTATCCTCTATACTATCCTATCCTCTATCCTATAATATCATATATCCGTTCCTATTCTCTATCCTATCCTATCCTCTATCCTATCCTATCCTCTATCCTATCCTATCGTCTATCCTATAATATGCTCTATCCTATCCTATCCTCTATCCTATCCTATCCTCTATCCTATCCTATTTTCTATCCTATCCTATCCTCTATCCTATCGTCTATCCAATCCTCTATCCTATCCTCTATACTATCTAATCCCCTATCCTATCCTCTGTCCTATCCTATCCTCTATCCTATCCTATCCTCTATCCTATCCTATCCTATCCTCTATCCTATCCTATCCTGTAGCCTATCGTATCCTCTATCCTCTATCCTATCCTATCCTCTATCGTATCCTATCCTCTATCCTATCCTATCCTCTATCCTATCCTATCCTCTATCCTAATCTATCCTCTACCCTATCCTATCCTCTATCCTATCCTATCCTCTATCCTATCCTATCCTGTATACTATCGTATCCTCTATCCTCTATCCTATCCAATCCTCTATCCTATCCTATCCTCTATCCTATAATATGCTCTATCCTATCCTATCCTCTATCCTATCCTATCCTCTATCCTATCCTATTTTCTATCCTATCCTATCCTCTATCCTATCCTCTATCCAATCCTCTATCCTATCCTCTATACTATCAAATCCCCTATCCTATCCTCTGTCCTATCCTATACTCTATCCTATCCTATCATATATCCTATTCTATCTTCTATCCTATCCTATCCTCTATCCTATCAAATCCCCTAAACTATCCTCTGTCCTATCCTATCCTCTATCCTACCCTATCCTCTATCCTATCCTATCCTCTATACTATCCTATCCTCTATCCTATCCTATCCTCTATCCTATCCTCTATCATGTCGTATCCTCTATCCTACCCTATCCTCTATCCTATCTGATCCTCTATCCTATCCTATCCTCTATCCTATCAAATCCCCTATCCTATGCTCTATCCTATCCTACCCTCTATAATACCGTATACTCTATCATATCCTATCCTCTATCCTATAATATCATCTATCCGTTCCTATTCTCTATCCTATCCTCTATCCTATCTTATCCTCTATCCTATCCTATCCTCTATCCTATCCTATCCTCTATACTATCCTATCCTCTATCCTATAATATCATATATCCGTTCCTATTCTCTATCCTATCCTATCCTCTATCCTATCCTATCCTCTATCCTATCCTATCCTCTATCCTATCCTATCCTCTATCCTATCCTATCCTCTATCCTATCCTATCCTCTATCCTATCCTATCCTCTATCCTATCCTATCCTCTATCCTATCCTATCTTCTATCCTATCCTACCAAATCCCCTATCCTATTCTCTATCCTATGATATCCTGTATCGTATCCAATCCTCTATCCTATCCTATTATCTATCCTCAATCCTATCCTTTCCTCTATCCTATCCAATCCTCTATCCTATCCAATCCTCTATCCTATCCTATCCTCTGTCCTATCCTATCCTCTATCCTATCCTATCCTCTATCCTATCCTATCCTATCCTTTATCCTATCCTATCCTGTATCCTATCGTATCCTCTATCCTCTATCCTATCCTATCCTCTATCCTATCCTATCCTCTATCCTATCCTATCCTCTATCCTATCCTATCCTCTATCCTATCCTATCCTCTATCCTATCCTATCCTCTATCCTAATCTATCTTCTATCCTATCCTATCCTCTATCCTATCCTATCCTATATCCTATCCTATCCTCTATCCTATCCTATCCTCTATCCTATCCTATCCTCTATCCTATCCTCTATCCTATCCTATCCTGTATACTATCGTATCCTCTATCCTCTATCCTATCCAATCCTCTATCCTATCCTATCCTCTATCCTATAATATGCTCTATCCTATCCTATCCTCTATCCTATCCTATCCTCTATCCTATCCTATTTTCTATCCTATCCTATCCTCTATCCTATCCTCTATCCAATCCTCTATCCTATCCTCTATACTATCAAATCCCCTATCCTATCCTCTGTCCTATCCTATACTCTATCCTATCCTATCCTCTATCCTATCCTATCCTCTATCCTATCCTATCATATATCCTATCCTATCTTCTATCCTATCCTATCCTCTATCCTATCAAATCCCCTAAACTATCCTCTGTCCTATCCTATCCTCTATCCTACCCTATCCTCTATCCTATCCTATCCTCTATCCTATCCTCTATCCTATCCTATCCTGTATACTATCGTATCCTCTATCCTCTATCCTATCCAATCCTCTATCCTATCCTATCCTCTATCCTATAATATGCTCTATCCTATCCTATCCTCTATCCTATCAAATCCCCTAAACTATCCTCTGTCCTATCCTATCCTCTATCCTACCCTATCCTCTAACCTATCCTATCCTCTATCCTATCCTATCATATATCCTATCCTATCTTCTATCCTATCCTATCCTCTATCCTATCAAATCCCCTATCCTATGCTCTATCCTACCCTACCCTCTATAATACCGTATACTCTATCATATCCTATCCTCTATCCTATAATATCATCTATCCGTTCCCATTCTCTATCCTATCCTCTATCCTATCCTATCCTCTATCCTATCCTATCCTCTATACTATCCTATCCTCTATCCTATAATATCATATATCCGTTCCTATTCTCTATCCTATCCTATCCTCTATCCTATCCTATCCTCTATCCTATCCTATCCTCTATCCTATCCTATCCTCTATCCTATCATATCCTCTATCCTATCCTATCCTCTATCCTATCCTATTCTCTATCCTATCCTATCTTCTATCCTATCCTACCAAATCCCCTATCCTATTCTCTATCCTATGATATCCTGTATCGTATCCAATCCTCTATCCTATCCTATTATCTATCCTCAATCCTATCCTTTCCTCTATCCTATCCAATCCTCTATCCTATCCTATCCTCTATCCTATCCTCTCGTCTATCCTATCTTCTATCCTATCCTATCCACTATCCTATCAAATCCCCTATCCTATCCTCTATCCTATCCTATCCTCTGTCCTATCCTATCCTCTATCCTATCCTATCCTCTATCCTACCCTATCCTCTA
This sequence comes from Halictus rubicundus, assembly GCF_050948215.1. NCBI lineage: Eukaryota > Metazoa > Arthropoda > Insecta > Hymenoptera > Halictidae > Halictus > Halictus rubicundus. The sequence goes on from NW_027488877.1 coordinate 118,151, forward strand.
TCCTATCCTATCCTCTATACTATCCTATCCTCTATCCTATCCTATCCTCTATCCTATCCTCTATCCTACCCTATCCTCTATCCTATCCTATCCTCTATACTATCCTATCCTCTATCCTATCCTATCCTCTATCCTATCCTCTATCATGTCGTATCCTCTATCCTACCCTATCCTCTATCCTATCTGATCCTCTATCCTATCCAATCCTCTATCCTATCCTATCCTCTATCCTATAATATGCTCTATCCTATCCTATCCTCTATCCTATCCTATCCTCTATCCTATCCTATTTTCTATCCTATCCTATCCTCTATCCTATCCTCTATACTATCAAATCCCCTATCCTATCCTCTGTCCTATCCTATACTCTATCCTATCCTATCATATATTCTATCCTATCTTCTATCCTATCCTATCCTCTATCCTAATCTATCTTCTATCCTATCCTATCCTCTATCCTATCCTATCCTCTATCCTATCCTATCCTCTATCCTATCCTATCCTCTATCCTATCCTCTATCCTATCCTATCCTGTATACTATCGTATCCTCTATCCTCTATCCTATCCAATCCTCTATCCTATCCTATCCTCTATCCTATAATATGCTCTATCCTATCCTATCCTCTATCCTATCCTATCCTCTATCCTATCCTTTTTTCTATCCTATCCTATCCTCTATCCTATCCTCTATCCAATCCTCTATCCTATCCTCTATACTATCAAATCCCCTATCCTATCCTCTGTCCTATCCTATACTCTATCCTATCCTATCCTCTATCCTATCCTATCCTCTATCCTATCCTATCATATATCCTATCCTATCTTCTATCCTATCCTACCAAATCCCCTATCCTATTCTCTATCCTATGATATCCTGTATCGTATCCAATCCTCTATCCTATCCTATTATCTATCCTCAATCCTATCCTTTCCTCTATCCTATCCAATCCTCTATCCTATCCTATCCTCTATCCTATCCTATCGTCTATCCTATCTTCTATCCAATCCTATCCTCTATCCTACCCTATCCTCTATCCTATCCTATCCTCTATACTATCCTATCCTCTATCCTATCCTATCCTCTATCCTATCCTCTATCCTACCCTATCCTCTATCCTATCCTATCCTCTATACTATCCTATCCTCTATCCTATCCTATCCTCTATCCTATCCTCTATCATGTCGTATCCTCTATCCTACCCTATCCTCTATCCTATCTGATCCTCTATCCTATCCAATCCTCTATCCTATCCTATCCTCTATCCTATAATATGCTCTATCCTATCCTATCCTCTATCCTATCCTATCCTCTATCCTATCCTATTTTCTATCCTATCCTATCCTCTATCCTATCCTCTATACTATCAAATCCCCTATCCTATCCTCTGTCCTATCCTATACTCTATCCTATCCTATCATATATTCTATCCTATCTTCTATCCTATCCTATCCTCTATCCTATCAAATCCCCTAAACTATCCTCTGTCCTATCCTATCCTCTATCCTACCCTATCCTCTATCCTATCCTATCCTCTATACTATCCTATCCTCTATCCTATCCTATCCTCTATCCTATCCTCTATCATGTCGTATCCTCTATCCTACCCTATCCTCTATCCTATCTGATCCTCTATCCTATCCTATCCTCTATCCTATCAAATCCCCTATCCTATGCTCTATCCTATCCTACCCTCTATAATACCGTATACTCTATCATATCCTATCCTCTATCCTATAATATCATCTATCCGTTCCTATTCTCTATCCTATCCTCTATCCTATCCTATCCTCTATCCTATCCTATCCTCTATCCTATCCTATCCTCTATACTATCCTATCCTCTATCCTATAATATCATATATCCGTTCCTATTCTCTATCCTATCCTATCCTCTATCCTATCCTATCCTCTATCCTATCCTATCCTCTATCCTATCCTATCCTCTATCCTATCCTATCCTCTATCCTATCCTATCCTCTATCCTATCCTATCCTCTATCCTATCCTATCCTCTATCCTATCCTATCCTCTATCCTATCCTATCTTCTATCCTATCCTACCAAATCCACTATCCTATTCTCTATCCTATGATATCCTGTATCGTATCCAATCCTCTATCCTATCCTATTATCTATCCTCAATCCTATCCTTTGCTCTATCCTATCCAATCCTCTATCCTATCCAATCCTCTATCCTATCCTATCCTCTGTCCTATCCTATCCTCTATCCTATCCTATCCTCTATCCTATCCTATCCTATCCTTTATCCTATCCTATCCTGTATCCTATCGTATCCTCTATCCTCTATCCTATCCTATCCTCTATCCTATCCTATCCTCTATCCTATCCTATCCTCTATCCTATCCTATCCTCTATCCTATCCTATCCTCTATCCTATCCTATCCTCTATCCTATCCTATCCTCTATCCTATCCTATCCTCTATCCTATCCTATCCTCTATCCTATCCTATCCTCTATCCTATCCTATCCTCTATCCTATCCTATCCTCTATCCTATCCTATCCTCTACCTTATCCTATCCCCTATCCTATACAATCCTCTATCCTATCCTATCCTCTATCCTATCCTATCCTATCCTATCCTGTATCCTATCGTATCCTCTATCCTCTATCTTATCCTATCCTCTATCCTATCCTATCCTCTATCCTATCCTATCCTCTATCCTCTATCCTATCCTATCCTCTATCCTATCCTATCCTCTATCCCATCCTATCCTCTATCCTATCCTATCCTCTATCCTATCCTATCCTCTATCCTATCCTATCAAATCCCCTATCCTATTCTCTATCCTATGATATCCTGTATCGTATCCAATCCTCTATCCTATCCTATTATCTATCCTCAATCCTATCCTTTCCTCTATCCTATCCAATCCTCTATCCTATCCTATCCTATCCTCTATCCTATCCTCTATCCTATCCTATCGTCTATCCTATCTTCTATCCTATCCTATCCTCTATCCTATCAAATCCCCTATCCTATCCTCTATCCTATCCTATCCTCTGTCCTAACCTATCCTCTATCCTATCCTATCCTCTATCCTATCCTATCCTCTATCCTATGATATCCTGTATCCTATCCAATCCTCTATCCTATCCTATTATCTATCCTCAATCCTATCCTTTCCTCTATCCTATCCAGTCCTCTATCCTATCCTATCCTATCCAGTCCTCTATCCTATCCTATCCTATCCTCTATCCTATCTTCTATCCTATCCTATCCTCTATCCTATCAAATCCCCTATCCTATCTTCTATCCTATCCTATCCTCTGTCCTATCCTATCCTCTATCCTATCCTATCCTCTATCCTATCCTATCCTCTATCCTATCCTATCCTCTATCCTATCCTATCCTCTATCCTATCCTATCCTCTATCCTATCCTATCCTCTATCCTATCCTACCCTCCATCCTATCCTATCCTCTATCCTATCCTATCCTATCCTGTATCCTATCCTCTATCCTAGCCTATCCTCTATCCTATCCTATCCAATCCCCTATCCTATCCTATCCTGTATCCAATCCTATCCTCAATCCTATCCTTTCCTGTATCCTATCCTATCCTCTATCCTCTATCCTATCCTATCCTCTATCCTATCCTATCCTCTATCCTATCCTACCCTCCATCCTATCCTATCCTCTATCATATCCTATCCTATCCTGTATCCTATCCTCTATCCTAGCCTATCCTCTATCCTATCCTATCCAATCCCCTATCCTATCCTATCCTGTATCCAATCCTATCCTCAATCCTATCCTTTCCTGTATCCTATCCTATCCTCTATCCTCTATCCTATCCTATCCTCTATCCTATCGTATCCTCTATCCAATCGTATCCTCTATCCTATCCTATCCTCTATCTTATCCTATCCTCTATCCTATCCTATCCTCTATCCTATCCTATCCTCTATCCTATCCTATCCTCTATCCTATACAATCCTCTATCCTATCCTCTATCCAATCCTCTATCCTATCCTCTATACTATCAAATCCCCTATCCTATCCCCTGTCCTATCCTATCCTCTATCCTATCCTATCCTCTATCCTATCCTATCCTATCCTCTATCCTATCCTATCCTGTATCCTATCGTATCCTCTATCCTCTATCCTATCCTATCCTCTATCCTATCCTCTATCCTATCCTATCCTCTATACTATCCTATCCTCTATCCTATAATATCATATATCCGTTCCTATTCTCTATCCTATCCTATCCTCTATCCTATCCTATCCTCTATGCTATCCTATCGTCTATCCTATAATATGCTCTATCCTATCCTATCCTCTATCCTATCCTATCCTCTATCCTATCCTATTTTCTATCCTATCCTATCCTCTATCCTATCGTCTATCCAATCCTCTATCCTATCCTCTATACTATCTAATCCCCTATCCTATCCTCTGTCCTATCCTATCCTCTATCCTATCCTATCCTCTATCCTATCCTATCCTATCCTCTATCCTATCCTATCCTGTAGCCTATCGTATCCTCTATCCTCTATCCTATCCTATCCTCTATCGTATCCTATCCTCTATCCTATCCTATCCTCTATCCTATCCTATCCTCTATCCTAATCTATCCTCTATCCTATCCTATCCTCTATCCTATCCTATCCTCTATCCTATCCTATCCTGTATACTATCGTATCCTCTATCCTCTATCCTATCCAATCCTCTATCCTATCCTATCCTCTATCCTATAATATGCTCTATCCTATCCTATCCTCTATCCTATCCTATCCTCTATCCTATCCTATTTTCTATCCTATCCTATCCTCTATCCTATCCTCTATCCAATCCTCTATCCTATCCTCTATACTATCAAATCCCCTATCCTATCCTCTGTCCTATCCTATACTCTATCCTATCCTATCATATATCCTATTCTATCTTCTATCCTATCCTATCCTCTATCCTATCAAATCCCCTAAACTATCCTCTGTCCTATCCTATCCTCTATCCTACCCTATCCTCTATCCTATCCTATCCTCTATACTATCCTATCCTCTATCCTATCCTATCCTCTATCCTATCCTCTATCATGTCGTATCCTCTATCCTACCCTATCCTCTATCCTATCTGATCCTCTATCCTATCCTATCCTCTATCCTATCAAATCCCCTATCCTATGCTCTATCCTATCCTACCCTCTATAATACCGTATACTCTATCATATCCTATCCTCTATCCTATAATATCATCTATCCGTTCCTATTCTCTATCCTATCCTCTATCCTATCTTATCCTCTATCCTATCCTATCCTCTATCCTATCCTATCCTCTATACTATCCTATCCTCTATCCTATAATATCATATATCCGTTCCTATTCTCTATCCTATCCTATCCTCTATCCTATCCTATCCTCTATCCTATCCTATCCTCTATCCTATCCTATCCTCTATCCTATCCTATCCTCTATCCTATCCTATCCTCTATCCTATCCTATCCTCTATCCTATCCTATCCTCTATCCTATCCTATCTTCTATCCTATCCTACCAAATCCCCTATCCTATTCTCTATCCTATGATATCCTGTATCGTATCCAATCCTCTATCCTATCCTATTATCTATCCTCAATCCTATCCTTTCCTCTATCCTATCCAATCCTCTATCCTATCCAATCCTCTATCCTATCCTATCCTCTGTCCTATCCTATCCTCTATCCTATCCTATCCTCTATCCTATCCTATCCTATCCTTTATCCTATCCTATCCTGTATCCTATCGTATCCTCTATCCTCTATCCTATCCTATCCTCTATCCTATCCTATCCTCTATCCTATCCTATCCTCTATCCTATCCTATCCTCTATCCTATCCTATCCTCTATCCTATCCTATCCTCTATCCTAATCTATCTTCTATCCTATCCTATCCTCTATCCTATCCTATCCTATATCCTATCCTATCCTCTATCCTATCCTATCCTCTATCCTATCCTATCCTCTATCCTATCCTCTATCCTATCCTATCCTGTATACTATCGTATCCTCTATCCTCTATCCTATCCAATCCTCTATCCTATCCTATCCTCTATCCTATAATATGCTCTATCCTATCCTATCCTCTATCCTATCCTATCCTCTATCCTATCCTATTTTCTATCCTATCCTATCCTCTATCCTATCCTCTATCCAATCCTCTATCCTATCCTCTATACTATCAAATCCCCTATCCTATCCTCTGTCCTATCCTATACTCTATCCTATCCTATCCTCTATCCTATCCTATCCTCTATCCTATCCTATCATATATCCTATCCTATCTTCTATCCTATCCTATCCTCTATCCTATCAAATCCCCTAAACTATCCTCTGTCCTATCCTATCCTCTATCCTACCCTATCCTCTATCCTATCCTATCCTCTATCCTATCCTCTATCCTATCCTATCCTGTATACTATCGTATCCTCTATCCTCTATCCTATCCAATCCTCTATCCTATCCTATCCTCTATCCTATAATATGCTCTATCCTATCCTATCCTCTATCCTATCAAATCCCCTAAACTATCCTCTGTCCTATCCTATCCTCTATCCTACCCTATCCTCTAACCTATCCTATCCTCTATCCTATCCTATCATATATCCTATCCTATCTTCTATCCTATCCTATCCTCTATCCTATCAAATCCCCTATCCTATGCTCTATCCTACCCTACCCTCTATAATACCGTATACTCTATCATATCCTATCCTCTATCCTATAATATCATCTATCCGTTCCCATTCTCTATCCTATCCTCTATCCTATCCTATCCTCTATCCTATCCTATCCTCTATACTATCCTATCCTCTATCCTATAATATCATATATCCGTTCCTATTCTCTATCCTATCCTATCCTCTATCCTATCCTATCCTCTATCCTATCCTATCCTCTATCCTATCCTATCCTCTATCCTATCATATCCTCTATCCTATCCTATCCTCTATCCTATCCTATTCTCTATCCTATCCTATCTTCTATCCTATCCTACCAAATCCCCTATCCTATTCTCTATCCTATGATATCCTGTATCGTATCCAATCCTCTATCCTATCCTATTATCTATCCTCAATCCTATCCTTTCCTCTATCCTATCCAATCCTCTATCCTATCCTATCCTCTATCCTATCCTCTCGTCTATCCTATCTTCTATCCTATCCTATCCACTATCCTATCAAATCCCCTATCCTATCCTCTATCCTATCCTATCCTCTGTCCTATCCTATCCTCTATCCTATCCTATCCTCTATCCTACCCTATCCTCTATCCTATCCTATCCTCTATACTATCCTATCCTCTATCCTATCCTATCCTCTATCCTATCCTCTATCCTACCCTATCCTCTATCCTATCCTATCCTCTATACTATCCTATCCTCTATCCTATCCTATCCTCTATCCTATCCTCTATCATGTCGTATCCTCTATCCTACCCTATCCTCTATCCTATCTGATCCTCTATCCTATCCAATCCTCTATCCTATCCTATCCTCTATCCTATAATATGCTCTATCCTATCCTATCCTCTATCCTATCCTATCCTCTATCCTATCCTATTTTCTATCCTATCCTATCCTCTATCCTATCCTCTATACTATCAAATCCCCTATCCTATCCTCTGTCCTATCCTATACTCTATCCTATCCTATCATATATTCTATCCTATCTTCTATCCTATCCTATCCTCTATCCTAATCTATCTTCTATCCTATCCTATCCTCTATCCTATCCTATCCTCTATCCTATCCTATCCTCTATCCTATCCTCTATCCTATCCTATCCTGTATACTATCGTATCCTCTATCCTCTATCCTATCCAATCCTCTATCCTATCCTATCCTCTATCCTATAATATGCTCTATCCTATCCTATCCTCTATCCTATCCTATCCTCTATCCTATCCTTTTTTCTATCCTATCCTATCCTCTATCCTATCCTCTATCCAATCCTCTATCCTATCCTCTATACTATCAAATCCCCTATCCTATCCTCTGTCCTATCCTATACTCTATCCTATCCTATCCTCTATCCTATCCTATCCTCTATCCTATCCTATCATATATCCTATCCTATCTTCTATCCTATCCTACCAAATCCCCTATCCTATTCTCTATCCTATGATATCCTGTATCGTATCCAATCCTCTATCCTATCCTATTATCTATCCTCAATCCTATCCTTTCCTCTATCCTATCCAATCCTCTATCCTATCCTATCCTCTATCCTATCCTATCGTCTATCCTATCTTCTATCCTATCCTATCCTCTATCCTACCCTATCCTCTATCCTATCCTATCCTCTATACTATCCTATCCTCTATCCTATCCTATCCTCTATCCTATCCTCTATCCTACCCTATCCTCTATCCTATCCTATCCTCTATACTATCCTATCCTCTATCCTATCCTATCCTCTATCCTATCCTCTATCATGTCGTATCCTCTATCCTACCCTATCCTCTATCCTATCTGATCCTCTATCCTATCCAATCCTCTATCCTATCCTATCCTCTATCCTATAATATGCTCTATCCTATCCTATCCTCTATCCTATCCTATCCTCTATCCTATCCTATTTTCTATCCTATCCTATCCTCTATCCTATCCTATCCTCTATACTATCCTATCCTCTATCCTATAATATCATATATCCGTTCCTATTCTCTATCCTATCCTATCCTCTATCCTATCCTATCCTCTATCCTATCCTATCCTCTATCCTATCAAATCCCCTAAACTATCCTCTGTCCTATCCTATCCTCTATCCTACCCTATCCTCTATCCTATCCTATCCTCTATACTATCCTATCCTCTATCCTATCCTATCCTCTATCCTATCCTCTATCATGTCGTATCCTCTATCCTACCCTATCCTCTATCCTATCTGATCCTCTATCCTATCCTATCCTCTATCCTATCAAATCCCCTATCCTATGCTCTATCCTATCCTACCCTCTATAATACCGTATACTCTATCATATCCTATCCTCTATCCTATAATATCATCTATCCGTTCCTATTCTCTATCCTATCCTCTATCCTATCCTATCCTCTATCCTATCCTATCCTCTATCCTATCCTATCCTCTATACTATCCTATCCTCTATCCTATAATATCATATATCCGTTCCTATTCTCTATCCTATCCTATCCTCTATCCTATCCTATCCTCTATCCTATCCTATCCTCTATCCTATCCTATCCTCTATCCTATCCTATCCTCTATCCTATCCTATCCTCTATCCTATCCTATCCTCTATCCTATCCTATCCTCTATCCTATCCTATCTTCTATCCTATCCTACCAAATCCACTATCCTATTCTCTATCCTATGATATCCTGTATCGTATCCAATCCTCTATCCTATCCTATTATCTATCCTCAATCCTATCCTTTGCTCTATCCTATCCAATCCTCTATCCTATCCAATCCTCTATCCTATCCTATCCTCTGTCCTATCCTATCCTCTATCCTATCCTATCCTCTATCCTATCCTATCCTATCCTTTATCCTATCCTATCCTGTATCCTATCGTATCCTCTATCCTCTATCCTATCCTATCCTCTATCCTATCCTATCCTCTATCCTATCCTATCCTCTATCCTATCCTATCCTCTATCCTATCCTATCCTCTATCCTATCCTATCCTCTATCCTATCCTATCCTCTATCCTATCCTATCCTCTATCCTATCCTATCCTCTATCCTATCCTATCCTCTATCCTATCCTATCCTCTATCCTATCCTATCCTCTATCCTATCCTATCCTCTACCTTATCCTATCCCCTATCCTATACAATCCTCTATCCTATCCTATCCTCTATCCTATCCTATCCTATCCTATCCTGTATCCTATCGTATCCTCTATCCTCTATCTTATCCTATCCTCTATCCTATCCTATCCTCTATCCTATCCTATCCTCTATCCTATCCTATCCTCTATCCTATCCTATCCTATCCTCTATCCTATCCTATCCTCTATCCTATCCTATCCTCTATCCTATCCTATCCTCTATCCTATCCTATCCTCTATCCTAATCTATCCTCTATCCTATCCTATATTCTATCCTATCCTATTATCTATCTCAATCCTATCCTTTGCTCTATCCTATCCAATCCTCTATCCTATCCAATCCTCTATCCTATCCTATCCTCTGTCCTATCCTATCCTCTATCCTATCCTATCCTCTATCCTATCCTATCCTATCCTTTATCCTATCCTATCCTGTATCCTATCGTATCCTCTATCCTCTATCCTATCCTATCCTCTATCCTATCCTATCCTCTATCCTATCCTATCCTCTATCCTATCCTATCCTCTATCCTATCCTATCCTCTATCCTATCCTATCCTCTATCCTATCCTATCCTCTATCCTATCCTATCCTCTATCCTATCCTATCCTCTATCCTATCCTATCCTCTACCTTATCCCTATCCCCTATCCTATACAATCCTCTATCCCTATCCTATCCTCTATCCTATCCTATCCTATCCTATCCTGTATCCTATCGTATCCTCTATCCTCTATCTTATCCTATCCTCTATCCTATCCTATCCTCTATCCTATCCTATCCTCTATCCTATCCTATCCTCTATCCTATCCTATCCTATCCTCTATCCTATCCTATCCTCTATCCTATCCTATCCTCTATCCTATCCTATCCTCTATCCTATCCTATCCTCTATCCTAATCTATCCTCTATCCTATCCTATATTCTATCCTATCCTATCCTCTATCCTATCCTATCCTCTATCCTATCCTATCCTCTATCCTATCCTCTATCCTATCCTATCCTCTATCCTATCCAATCCTCTATCCTATCCTATCCTCTATCCTATCCTATCCTCTATCCTATCCTATCCTCTATCCTATCCTATCCTCTATCCTATCCTATCCTCTATCCTATCCTATCCTCTATCCTATCCTATCCTCTATCCTATCCTATCCTCTATCATATCCTATCAAATCCCCTATCCTATTCTCTATCCTATGATATCCTGTATCCTATCCAATCCTCAATCCTATCCTTTCCTCTATCCTATCCAATCCTCTACCCTATCCTATCCTATCCTCTATCCTATCCTCTATCCTATCCTATCGTCTACCCTATCCTATCCTCTATCCTATCCTATCCTCTATCCTATCCTATGCTCTATCCTATCCTATCCTCTATCCTATCCTATCCTCTATCCTATCCTATCCTCTATCCTCTCCTATCCTCTATCCTATCCTATCCTATCCTATCCTCTATCCTATCCTATCCTCTATCCTATCAAATCCCCTATCCTATCCTCTATCCTATCCTATCCTCTATCCTATCCTATCCTCTATCTATCCTATCCTATCCTATCCTCTATCCTATCCTATCCTCTATCCTATCCTATCCTCCATCCTATCCTATCCTCTATCCTATCCTATCCTCTATCCTATCCTATCCTCTATCCTATCCTATCCTCTACCCTATCCTATCCTCTATCCTATCCTATCCTCTATCCTATCCTATGCTCTATCCTATCCTATCCTCTATCCTATCCTATCCTCTATCCTATCCTATCCTCTATCCTCTCCTATCCTCTATCCTATCCTATCCTCTATCCTATCCTATCCTCTATCCTATCCTATCCCTATCCTCTATCCTATCCTATCCTCTATCCTATCCTATCCTCTATCCCATCCTATCCTCTATCCTATCCTATCCTCTATCCTATCCTATCCTCTATCCTATCCTATCAAATCCCCTATCCTATTCTCTATCCTATGATATCCTGTATCCTATCCAATCCTCTATCCTATCCTATTATCTATCCTCAATCCTATCCTTTCCTCTATCCTATCCAATCCTCTATCCTATCCTATCCTATCTCTATCCTATCCTCTATCCTATCCTCTATCCTATCCTATCGTCTATCCTATCTTCTATCCTATCCTATCCTCTGTCCTAACCTATCCTCTATCCTATCCTATCCTCTATCCTATCCTATCCTCTATCCTATGATATCCTGTATCCTATCCAATCCTCTATCCTATCCTATTATCTATCCTCAATCCTATCCTTTCCTCTATCCTATCCAGTCCTCTATCCTATCCTATCCTATCCAGTCCTCTATCCTATCCTATCCTATCCTCTATCCTATCTTCTATCCTATCCTATCCTCTATCCTATCAAATCCCTATCCTATCCTCTATCCTATCCTATCCTCTGTCCTATCCTATCCTCTATCCTATCCTATCCTCTATCCTATCCTATCCTCTATCCTATCCTATCCTCTATCCTATCCTATCCTCTATCCTATCCTACCCTCCATCCTATCCTATCCTCTATCCTATCCTATCCTATCCTGTATCCTATCCTCTATCCTAGCCTATCCTCTATCCTATCCTATCCATCCCTATCCTATCCTATCCTGTATCCAATCCTATCCTCAATCCTATCCTTTCCTGTATCCTATCCTATCCTCTATCCTCTATCCTATCCTATCCTCTATCCTATCCTATCCTCTATCCTATCCTACCCTCCATCCTATCCTATCCTCTATCATATCCTATCCTATCCTGTATCCTATCCTCTATCCTAGCCTATCCTCTATCCTATCCTATCCAATCCCCTATCCTATCCTATCCTGTATCCAATCCTATCCTCAATCCTATCCTTTCCTGTATCCTATCCTATCCTCTATCCTCTATCCTATCCTATCCTCTATCCTATCGTATCCTCTATCCAATCGTATCCTCTATCCTATCCTATCCTCTATCTTATCCTATCCTCTATCCTATCCTATCCTCTATCCTATCCTATCCTCTATCCTATCCTATCCTCTATCCTATACAATCCTCTATCCTATCCTCTATCCAATCCTCTATCCTATCCTCTATACTATCAAATCCCCTATCCTATCCTCTGTCCTATCCTATCCTCTATCCTATCCTATCCTCTATCCTATCCTATCCTATCCTCTATCCTATCCTATCCTGTATCCTATCGTATCCTCTATCCTCTATCCTATCCTATCCTCTATCCTATCCTCTATCCTATCCTATCCTCTATCCTATACTATCCTCTATCCTATCCTATCCTCTATCCTATCCTATACTCTATCCTATCGTATCCTCTATCCTCTATCCTATCCAATCCTCTATCCTATCCTATCCTCTATCCTATAATATGCTCTATCCTATCCTATCCTCTATCCTATCCTATCCTCTATCCTATCCTATTTTCTATCCTATCCTATCCTCTATCCTATCGTCTATCCAATCCTCTATCCTATCCTCTATACTATCAAATCCCCTATCCTATCCTCTGTCCTATCCTATCCTCTATCCTATCCTATCCTCTATCCTATCCTATCCTATCCTCTATCCTATCCTATCCTGTAGCCTATCGTATCCTCTACTCCTCTATCCTATCCTATCCTCTATCGTATCCTATCCTCTATCCTATCCTATCCTCTATCCTATCCTATCCTCTATCCTATCCTATCCTCTATCCTATCCTATCCTCTATCCTATCCTATCCTCTACCTTATCCTATCCCTATCCTATACAATCCTCTATCCTATCCTATCCTCTATCCTATCCTATCCTATCCTATCCTGTATCCTATCGTATCCTCTATCCTCTATCTTATCCTATCCTCTATCCTATCCTATCCTCTATCCTATCCTATCCTCTATCCTATCCTATCCTCTATCCTATCCTATCCTATCCTCTATCCTATCCTATCCTCTAACCTCATCCTATCCTCTATCCTATCCTATCCTCTATCCTACTCCTATCCTCTATCCTAATCTATCTCTATCCTAACCTATATTCTATCCTATCCTATCCTCTATCCTATCCTATCCTCTATCCTATCCTATCCTCTATCCTATCCTATCCTCTATCCTATCCCTCTATCCTATCCTATCCTCTATCCTATCCAATCCTCTATCCTATCCTATCCTCTATCCTATCCTATCCTCTATCCTATCCTATCCTCTATCCTATCCTATCCTCTATCCTATCCTATCCTCTATCCTATCCTATCCTCTATCCTATCCTATCCTCTATCCTATCCTATCCTCTATCATATCCTATCAAATCCCCTATCCTATTCTCTATCCTATGATATCCTGTATCCTATCCAATCCTCAATCCTATCCTTTCCTCTATCCTATCCAATCCTCTATCCTATCCTATCCTATCCTCTATCCTATCCTCTATCCTATCCTATCGTCTATCCTATCTTCTATCCTATCCTATCCTCTATCCTATCAAATCCCCTATCCTATCCTCTATCCTATCCTATCCTCTATCCTATCCTATCCTCTATCCTATCCTATCCTATCCTATCCTCTATCCTATCCTATCCTCTATCCTATCCTATCCTCCATCCTATCCTATCCTCTATCCTATCCTATCCTCTATCCTATCCTATCCTCTATCCTATCCTATCCTCTACCTATCCTATCCTCTATCCTATCCTATCCTCTATCCTATCCTATCCTCTATCCTATCCTATCCTCTATCCTATCCTATCCTCTATCCTATCCTATCCTCTATCCTATCCTATCCTCTATCCTCTCCTATCCTCTATCCTATCCTATCCTCTATCCTATCCTATCCTCTATCCTATCCTATCCTCTATCCTCTATCCTATCCCATCCTCTATCCTATCCTATCCTCTATCCCATCCTATCCTCTATCCTATCCTATCCTCTATCCTATCCTATCCTCTATCCTATCCTATCAAATCCCCTATCCTATTCTCTATCCTATGATATCCTGTATCCTATCCAATCCTCTATCTATCCTATTATCTATCCTCAATCCTATCCTTTCCTCTATCCTATCCAATCCTCTATCCTATCCTATCCTATCCTCTATCCTATCCTCTATCCTATCCTATCGTCTATCCTATCTTCTATCCTATCCTATCCTCTATCCTATCAAATCCCCTATCCTATCCTCTATCCTATCCTATCCTCTGTCCTAACCTATCCTCTATCCTATCCTATCCTCTATCCTATCCTATCCTCTATCCTATGATATCCTGTATCCTATCCAATCCTCTATCCTATCCTATTATCTATCCTCAATCCTATCCTTTCCTCTATCCTATCCAGTCCTCTATCCTATCCTATCCTATCCAGTCCTCTATCCTATCCTATTATCTATCCTCAATCCTATCCTTTCCTCTATCCTATCCAATCCTCTATCCTATCCTATCCTATCCTCTATCCTATCCTCTATCCTATCCTCTATCCTATCCTATCGTCTATCCTATCTTCTATCCTATCCTATCCTCTGTCCTAACCTATCCTCTATCCTATCCTATCCTCTATCCTATCCTATCCTCTATCCTATGATATCCTGTATCCTATCCAATCCTCTATCCTATCCTATTATCTATCCTCAATCCTATCCTTTCCTCTATCCTATCCAGTCCTCTATCCTATCCTATCCTATCCAGTCCTCTATCCTATCCTATCCTATCCTCTATCCTATCTTCTATCCTATCCTATCCTCTATCCTATCAAATCCCCTATCCTATCCTCTATCCTATCCTATCCTCTGTCCTATCCTATCCTCTATCCTATCCTATCCTCTATCCTATCCTATCCTCTATCCTATCCTATCCTCTATCCTATCCTATCCTCTATCCTATCCTATCCTCTATCCTATCCTACCCTCCATCCTATCCTATCCTCTATCCTATCCTATCCTATCCTGTATCCTATCCTCTATCCTAGCCTATCCTCTATCCTATCCTATCCAATCCCCTATCCTATCCTATCCTGTATCCAATCCTATCCTCAATCCTATCCTTTCCTGTATCCTATCCTATCCTCTATCCTCTATCCTATCCTATCCTCTATCCTATCCTATCCTCTATCCTATCCTACCCTCCATCCTATCCTATCCTCTATCATATCCTATCCTATCCTGTATCCTATCCTCTATCCTAGCCTATCCTCTATCCTATCCTATCCAATCCCCTATCCTATCCTATCCTGTATCCAATCCTATCCTCAATCCTATCCTTTCCTGTATCCTATCCTATCCTCTATCCTCTATCCTATCCTATCCTCTATCCTATCGTATCCTCTATCCAATCGTATCCTCTATCCTATCCTATCCTCTATCTTATCCTATCCTCTATCCTATCCTATCCTCTATCCTATCCTATCCTCTATCCTATCCTATCCTCTATCCTATACAATCCTCTATCCTATCCTCTATCCAATCCTCTATCCTATCCTCTATACTATCAAATCCCCTATCCTATCCTCTGTCCTATCCTATCCTCTATCCTATCCTATCCTCTATCCTATCCTATCCTATCCTCTATCCTATCCTATCCTGTATCCTATCGTATCCTCTATCCTCTATCCTATCCTATCCTCTATCCTATCCTCTATCCTATCCTATCCTCTATCCTATACTATCCTCTATCCTATCCTATCCTCTATCCTATCCTATACTCTATCCTATCGTATCCTCTATCCTCTATCCTATCCAATCCTCTATCCTATCCTATCCTCTATACTATAATATGCTCTATCCTATCCTATCCTCTATCCTATCCTATCCTCTATCCTATCCTATTTTCTATCCTATCCTATCCTCTATCCTATCGTCTATCCAATCCTCTATCCTATCCTCTATACTATCAAATCCCCTATCCTATCCTCTGTCCTATCCTATCCTCTATCCTATCCTATCCTCTATCCTATCCTATCCTATCCTCTATCCTATCCTATCCTGTAGCCTATCGTATCCTCTATCCTCTATCCTATCCTATCCTCTATCGTATCCTATCCTCTATCCTATCCTATCCTCTATCCTATCCTATCCTCTATCCTATCCTATCCTCTATCCTATCCTATCCTCTATCCTATCCTATCCTCTACCTTATCCTATCCCCTATCCTATACAATCCTCTATCCTATCCTATCCTCTATCCTATCCTATCCTATCCTATCCTGTATCCTATCGTATCCTCTATCCTCTATCTTATCCTATCCTCTATCCTATCCTATCCTCTATCCTATCCTATCCTCTATCCTATCCTATCCTCTATCCTATCCTATCCTCTATCCTATCCTATCCTATCCTCTATCCTATCCTATCCTCTATCCTATCCTATCCTCTATCCTATCCTATCCTCTATCCTATCCTATCCTCTATCCTAATCTATCCTCTATCCTATCCTATATTCTATCCTATCCTATCCTCTATCCTATCCTATCCTCTATCCTATCCTATCCTCTATCCTATCCTATCCTCTATCCTATCCTCTATCCTATCCTATCCTCTATCCTATCCAATCCTCTATCCTATCCTATCCTCTATCCTATCCTATCCTCTATCCTATCCTATCCTCTATCCTATCCTATCCTCTATCCTATCCTATCCTCTATCCTATCCTATCCTCTATCCTATCCTATCCTCTATCCTATCCTATCCTCTATCCTATCCTATCCTCTATCATATCCAATCAAATCCCCTATCCTATTCTCTATCCTATGATATCCTGTATCCTATCCAATCCTCAATCCTATCCTTTCCTCTATCCTATCCAATCCTCTATCCTATCCTATCCTATCCTCTATCCTATCCTCTATCCTATCCTATCGTCTATCCTATCTTCTATCCTATCCTATCCTCTATCCTATCAAATCCCCTATCCTATCCTCTATCCTATCCTATCCTCTATCCTATCCTATCCTCTATCCTATCCTATCCTATCCTATCCTCTATCCTATCCTATCCTCTATCCTATCCTATCCTCCATCCTATCCTATCCTCTATCCTATCCTATCCTCTATCCTATCCTATCCTCTATCCTATCCTATCCTCTACCCTATCCTATCCTCTATCCTATCCTATCCTCTATCCTATCCTATCCTCTATCCTATCCTATCCTCTATCCTATCCTATCCTCTATCCTATCCTATCCTCTATCCTCTCCTATCCTCTATCCTATCCTATCCTCTATCCTATCCTATCCTCTATCCTATCCTATCCTCTATCCTCTATCCTATCCTATCCTCTATCCTATCCTATCCTCTATCCCATCCTATCCTCTATCCTATCCTATCGTCTATCCTATCCTATCCTCTATCCTATCCTATCAAATCCCCTATCCTATTCTCTATCCTATGATATCCTGTATCCTATCCAATCCTCTATCCTATCCTATTATCTATCCTCAATCCTATCCTTTCCTCTATCCTATCCAATCCTCTATCCTATCCTATCCTATCCTCTATCCTATCCTCTATCCTATCCTATCGTCTATCCTATCTTCTATCCTATCCTATCCTCTATCCTATCAAATCCCCTATCCTATCCTCTATCCTATCCTATCCTCTGTCCTAACCTATCCTCTATCCTATCCTATCCTCTATCCTATCCTATCCTCTATCCTATGATATCCTGTATCCTATCCAATCCTCTATCCTATCCTATTATCTATCCTCAATCCTATCCTTTCCTCTATCCTATCCAGTCCTCTATCCTATCCTATCCTATCCAGTCCTCTATCCTATCCTATCCTATCCTCTATCCTATCTTCTATCCTATCCTATCCTCTATCCTATCAAATCCCCTATCCTATCCTCTATCCTATCCTATCCTCTGTCCTATCCTATCCTCTATCCTATCCTATCCTCTATCCTATCCTATCCTCTATCCTATCCTATCCTCTATCCTATCCTATCCTCTATCCTATCCTATCCTCTATCCTATCCTACCCTCCATCCTATCCTATCCTCTATCCTATCCTATCCTATCCTGTATCCTATCCTCTATCCTAGCCTATCCTCTATCCTATCCTATCCAATCCCCTATCCTATCCTATCCTGTATCCAATCCTATCCTCAATCCTATCCTTTCCTGTATCCTATCCTATCCTCTATCCTCTATCCTATCCTATCCTCTATCCTATCCTATCCTCTATCCTATCCTACCCTCCATCCTATCCTATCCTCTATCATATCCTATCCTATCCTGTATCCTATCCTCTATCCTAGCCTATCCTCTATCCTATCCTATCCAATCCCCTATCCTATCCTATCCTGTATCCAATCCTATCCTCAATCCTATCCTTTCCTGTATCCTATCCTATCCTCTATCCTCTATCCTATCCTATCCTCTATCCTATCGTATCCTCTATCCAATCGTATCCTCTATCCTATCCTATCCTCTATCTTATCCTATCCTCTATCCTATCCTATCCTCTATCCTATCCTATCCTCTATCCTATCCTATCCTCTATCCTATACAATCCTCTATCCTATCCTCTATCCAATCCTCTATCCTATCCTCTATACTATCAAATCCCCTATCCTATCCTCTGTCCTATCCTATCCTCTATCCTATCCAATCCTCTATCCTATCCTATCCTCTATCCTATCCTATCCTCTATCCTATCCTATCCTCTATCCTATCCTATCATCTATCCTATCCTATCCTCTATCCTATCCTATCCTCTATCCTATCCTATCCTCTATCCTATCCTATCCTCTATCCTATCCTATCCTCTATCCTATCCTATCCTCTATCATATCCTATCAAATCCCCTATCCTATTCTCTATCCTATGATATCCTGTATCCTATCCAATCCTCAATCCTATCCTTTCCTCTATCCTATCCAATCCTCTATCCTATCCTATCCTATCCTCTATCCTATCCTCTATCCTATCCTATCGTCTATCCTATCTTCTATCCTATCCTATCCTCTATCCTATCAAATCCCCTATCCTATCCTCTATCCTATCCTATCCTCTATCCTATCCTATCCTCTATCCTATCCTATCCTATCCTATCCTCTATCCTATCCTATCCTCTATCCTATCCTATCCTCCATCCTATCCTATCCTCTATCCTATCCTATCCTCTATCCTATCCTATCCTCTATCCTATCCTATCCTCTACCCTATCCTATCCTCTATCCTATCCTATCCTCTATCCTATCCTATCCTCTATCCTATCCTATCCTCTATCCTATCCTATCCTCTATCCTATCCTATCCTCTATCCTCTCCTATCCTCTATCCTATCCTATCCTCTATCCTATCCTATCCTCTATCCTATCCTATCCTCTATCATATCCTATCAAATCCCCTATCCTATTCTCTATCCTATGATATCCTGTATCCTATCCAATCCTCAATCCTATCCTTTCCTCTATCCTATCCAATCCTCTATCCTATCCTATCCTATCCTCTATCCTATCCTCTATCCTATCCTATCGTCTATCCTATCTTCTATCCTATCCTATCCTCTATCCTATCAAATCCCCTATCCTATCCTCTATCCTATCCTATCCTCTATCCTATCCTATCCTCTATCCTATCCTATCCTATCCTATCCTCTATCCTATCCTATCCTCTATCCTATCCTATCCTCCATCCTATCCTATCCTCTATCCTATCCTATCCTCTATCCTATCCTATCCTCTATCCTATCCTATCCTCTACCCTATCCTATCCTCTATCCTATCCTATCCTCTATCCTATCCTATCCTCTATCCTCTCCTATCCTCTATCCTATCCTATCCTCTATCCTATCCTATCCTCTATCCTATCCTATCCTCTATCCTCTATCCTATCCTATCCTCTATCCTATCCTATCCTCTATCCCATCCTATCCTCTATCCTATCCTATCCTCTATCCTATCCTATCCTCTATCCTATCCTATCAAATCCCCTATCCTATTCTCTATCCTATGATATCCTGTATCCTATCCAATCCTCTATCCTATCCTATTATCTATCCTCAATCCTATCCTTTCCTCTATCCTATCCAATCCTCTATCCTATCCTATCCTATCCTCTATCCTATCCTCTATCCTATCCTATCGTCTATCCTATCTTCTATCCTATCCTATCCTCTATCCTATCAAATCCCCTATCCTATCCTCTATCCTATCCTATCCTCTGTCCTAACCTATCCTCTATCCTATCCTATCCTCTATCCTATCCTATCCTCTATCCTATGATATCCTGTATCCTATCCAATCCTCTATCCTATCCTATTATCTATCCTCAATCCTATCCTTTCCTCTATCCTATCCAGTCCTCTATCCTATCCTATCCTATCCAGTCCTCTATCCTATCCTATCCTATCCTCTATCCTATCTTCTATCCTATCCTATCCTCTATCCTATCAAATCCCCTATCCTATCCTCTATCCTATCCTATCCTCTGTCCTATCCTATCCTCTAACCTATCCTATCCTCTATCCTATCCTCTATCCTATCCTATCCTCTATCCTATCCTATCCTCTATCCTATCCTATCCTCTATCCTATCCTACCCTCCATCCTATCCTATCCTCTATCCTATCCTATCCTATCCTGTATCCTATCCTCTATCCTAGCCTATCCTCTATCCTATCCTATCCAATCCCCTATCCTATCCTATCCTGTATCCAATCCTATCCTCAATCCTATCCTTTCCTGTATCCTATCCTATCCTCTATCCTCTATCCTATCCTATCCTCTATCCTATCCTATCCTCTATCCTATCCTACCCTCCATCCTATCCTATCCTCTATCATATCCTATCCTATCCTGTATCCTATCCTCTATCCTAGCCTATCCTCTATCCTATCCTATCCAATCCCCTATCCTATCCTATCCTGTATCCAATCCTATCCTCAATCCTATCCTTTCCTGTATCCTATCCTATCCTCTATCCTCTATCCTATCCTATCCTCTATCCTATCGTATCCTCTATCCAATCGTATCCTCTATCCTATCCTATCCTCTATCTTATCCTATCCTCTATCCTATCCTATCCTCTATCCTATCCTATCCTCTATCCTATCCTATCCTCTATCCTATACAATCCTCTATCCTATCCTCTATCCAATCCTCTATCCTATCCTCTATACTATCAAATCCCCTATCCTATCCTCTGTCCTATCCTATCCTCTATCCTATCCTATCCTCTATCCTATCCTATCCTATCCTCTATCCTATCCTATCCTGTATCCTATCGTATCCTCTATCCTCTATCCTATCCTATCCTCTATCCTATCCTCTATCCTATCCTATCCTCTATCCTATACTATCCTCTATCCTATCCTATCCTCTATCCTATCCTATACTCTATCCTATCGTATCCTCTATCCTCTATCCTATCCAATCCTCTATCCTATCCTATCCTCTATCCTATAATATGCTCTATCCTATCCTATCCTCTATCCTATCCTATCCTCTATCCTATCCTATTTTCTATCCTATCCTATCCTCTATCCTATCGTCTATCCAATCCTCTATCCTATCCTCTATACTATCAAATCCCCTATCCTATCCTCTGTCCTATCCTATCCTCTATCCTATCCTATCCTCTATCCTATCCTATCCTATCCTCTATCCTATCCTATCCTGTAGCCTATCGTATCCTCTATCCTATATCCTATCCTATCCTCTATCGTATCCTATCCTCTATCCTATCCTATCCTCTATCCTATCCTATCCTCTATCCTATCCTATCCTCTATCCTAATCTATCCTCTATCCTATCCTATCCTCTATCCTATCCTATCCTCTATCCTATCCTATCCTGTATACTATCGTATCCTCTATCCTCTATCCTATCCAATCCTCTATCCTATCCTATCCTCTATCCTATAATATGCTCTATCCTATCCTATCCTCTATCCTATCCTATCCTCTATCCTATCCTATTTTCTATCCTATCCTATCCTCTATCCTATCCTCTATCCAATCCTCTATCCTATCCTCTATACTATCAAATCCCCTATCCTATCCTCTGTCCTATCCTATACTCTATCCTATCCTATCATATATCCTATCCTATCTTCTATCCTATCCTATCCTCTATCCTATCAAATCCCCTAAACTATCCTCTGTCCTATCCTATCCTCTATCCTACCCTATCCTCTATCCTATCCTATCCTCTATACTATCCTATCCTCTATCCTATCCTATCCTCTATCCTATCCTCTATCATGTCGTATCCTCTATCCTACCCTATCCTCTATCCTATCTGATCCTCTATCCTATCCTATCCTCTATCCTATCAAATCCCCTATCCTATGCTCTATCCTATCCTACCCTCTATAATACCGTATACTCTATCATATCCTATCCTCTATCCTATAATATCATCTATCCGTTCCTATTCTCTATCCTATCCTCTATCCTATCTTATCCTCTATCCTATCCTATCCTCTATCCTATCCTATCCTCTATACTATCCTATCCTCTATCCTATAATATCATATATCCGTTCCTATTCTCTATCCTATCCTATCCTCTATCCTATCCTATCCTCTATCCTATCCTATCCTCTATCCTATCCTATCCTCTATCCTATCCTATCCTCTATCCTATCCTATCCTCTATCCTATCCTATCCTCTATCCTATCCTATCCTCTATCCTATCCTATCTTCTATCCTATCCTACCATATCCCCTATCCTATTCTCTAGCCTATGATATCCTGTATCGTATCCAATCCTCTATCCTATCCTATTATCTATCCTCAATCCTATCCTTTCCTCTATCCTATCCAATCCTCTATCCTATCCAATCCTCTATCCTATCCTATCCTCTGTCCTATCCTATCCTCTATCCTATCCTATCCTCTATCCTATCCTATCCTATCCTTTATCCTATCCTATCCTGTATCCTATCGTATCCTCTATCCTCTATCCTATCCTATCCTCTATCCTATCCTATCCTCTATCCTATCCTATCCTCTATCCTATCCTATCCTCTATCCTATCCTATCCTCTATCCTAATCTATCTTCTATCCTATCCTATCCTCTATCCTATCCTATCCTCTATCCTATCCTATCCTCTATCCTATCCTATCCTCTATCCTATCCTCTATCCTATCCTATCCTGTATACTATCGTATCCTCTATCCTCTATCCTATCCAATCCTCTATCCTATCCTATCCTCTATCCTATAATATGCTCTATCCTATCCTATCCTCTATCCTATCCTATCCTCTATCCTATCCTATTTTCTATCCTATCCTATCCTCTATTCTATCCTCTATCGAATCCTCTATCCTATCCTCTATACTATCAAATCCCCTATCCTATCCTCTGTCCTATCCTATACTCTATCCTATCCTATCCTCTATCCTATCCTATCCTCTATCCTATCCTATCATATATCCTATCCTATCTTCTATCCTATCCTATCCTCTATCCTATCAAATCCCCTAAACTATCCTCTGTCCTATCCTATCCTCTATCCTACCCTATCCTCTATCCTATCCTATCCTCTATCCTATCCTCTATCCTATCCTATCCTGTATACTATCGTATCCTCTATCCTCTATCCTATCCAATCCTCTATCCTATCCTATCCTCTATCCTATAATATGCTCTATCCTATCCTATCCTCTATCCTATCAAATCCCCTAAACTATCCTCTGTCCTATCCTATCCTCTATCCTACCCTATCCTCTATCCTATCCTATCCTCTATCCTATCCTATCATATATCCTATCCTATCTTCTATCCTATCCTATCCTCTATCCTATCAAATCCCCTATCCTATGCTCTATCCTACCCTACCCTCTATAATACCGTATACTCTATCATATCCTATCCTCTATCCTATAATATCATCTATCCGTTCCCATTCTCTATCCTATCCTCTATCCTATCCTATCCTCTATCCTATCCTATCCTCTATACTATCCTATCCTCTATCCTATAATATCATATATCCGTTCGTATTCTCTATCCTATCCTATCCTCTATCCTATCCTATCCTCTATCCTATCCTATCCTCTATCCTATCCTATCCTCTATCCTATCCTATCCTCTATCCTATCCTATTCTCTATCCTATCCTATCTTCTATCCTATCCTACCAAATCCCCTATCCTATTCTCTATCCTATGATATCCTGTATCGTATTCAATCCTCTATCCTATCCTATTATCTATCCTCAATCCTATCCTTTCCTCTATCCTATCCAATCCTCTATCCTATCCTATCCTCTATCCTATCCTATCGTCTATCCTATCTTCTATCCTATCCTATCCACTATCCTATCAAATCCCCTATCCTATCCTCTATCCTATCCTATCCTCTGTCCTATCCTATCCTCTATCCTATCCTATCCTCTATCCTACCCTATCCTCTATCCTATCCTATCCTCTATACTATCCTATCCTCTATCCTATCCTATCCTCTATCCTATCCTCTATCATGTCGTATCCTCTATCCTACCCTATCCTCTATCCTATCTGATCCTCTATCCTATCCTATCCTCTCTCCTATCAAATCCCCTATCCTATGCTCTATCCTATCCTACCCTCTATAATACCGTATACTCTATCATATCCTATCCTCTATCCTATCCTATCCTCTATCCTAATCTATCCTCTATCCTATCCTATCCTCTATCCTATCGTATCCTCTATCCTATCCTATCCTCTATCCTATCCTCTATCCTATCCTATCCTGTATACTATCGTATCCTCTATCCTCTATCCTATCCAATCCTCTATCCTATCCTATTTTCTATCCTATCCTATCCTCTATCCTATCCTCTATACTATCAAATCCCCTATCCTATCCTCTGTCCTATCCTACACTCTATCCTATCCTATCATATATTCTATCCTATCTTCTATCCTATCCTATCCTCTATCCTATCAAATCCCCTAAACTATCCTCTGTCCTATCCTATCCTCTATCCTACCCTATCCTCTATCCTATCCTATCCTCTATACTATCCTATCCTCGATCCTATCCTATCCTCTATCCTATCCTCTATCATGTCGTATCCTCTATCCTACCCTATCCTCTATCCTATCTGATCCTCTATCCTATCCTATCCTCTATCCTATCAAATCCCCTATCCTATGCTCTATCCTATCCTACCCTCTATAATACCGTATACTCTATCATATCCTATCCTCTATCCTATAATATCATCTATCCGTTCCTATTCTCTATCCTATCCTCTATCCTATCCTATCCTCTATCCTATCCTATCCTCTATCCTATCCTATCCTCTATACTATCCTATCCTCTATCCTATAATATCATATATCCGTTCCTATTCTCTATCCTATCCTATCCTCTATCCTATCCTATCCTCTATCCTATCCTATCCTCTATCCTATCCTATCCTCTATCCTATCCTATCCTCTATCCTATCCTATCCTCTATCCTATCCTATCCTCTATCCTATCCTATCCTCTATCCTATCCTATCCTCTATCCTATCCTATCCTCTATCCTATCCTATCTTCTATCCTATCCTACCAAATCCACTATCCTATTCTCTATCCTATGATATCCTGTATCGTATCCAATCCTCTATCCTATCCTATTATCTATCCTCAATCCTATCCTTTGCTCTATCCTATCCAATCCTCTATCCTATCCAATCCTCTATCCTATCCTATCCTCTGTCCTATCCTATCCTCTATCCTATCCTATCCTCTATCCTATCCTATCCTATCCTTTATCCTATCCTATCCTGTATCCTATCGTATCCTCTATCCTCTATCCTATCCTATCCTCTATACTATCCTATCCTCTATCCTATCCTATCCTCTATCCTATCCTATCCTCTATCCTATCCTATCCTCTATCCTATCCTATCCTCTATCCTAATCTATCTTCTATCCTATCCTATCCTCTATCCTATCCTATCCTCTATCCTATCCTATCCTCTATCCTATCCTATCCTCTATCCTATCCTCTATCCTATCCTATCCTGTATACTATCGTATCCTCTATCCTCTATCCTATCCAATCCTCTATCCTATCCTATCCTCTATCCTATAATATGCTCTATCCTATCCTATCCTCTATCCTATCCTATCCTCTATCCTATCCTATTTTCTATCCTATCCTATCCTCTATCCTATCCTCTATCCAATCCTCTATCCTATCCTCTATACTATCAAATCCCCTATCCTATCCTCTGTCCTATCCTATACTCTATCCTATCCTATCCTCTATCCTATCCTATCCTCTATCCTATCCTATCATATATCCTATCCTATCTTCTATCCTATCCTATCCTCTATCCTATCAAATCCCCTAAACTATCCTCTGTCCTATCCTATCCTCTATCCTACCCTATCCTCTATCCTATCCTATCCTCTATCCTATCCTCTATCCTATCCTATCCTGTATACTATCGTATCCTCTATCCTCTATCCTATCCAATCCTCTATCCTATCCTATCCTCTATCCTATAATATGCTCTATCCTATCCTATCCTCTATCCTATCCTATCCTCTATCCTATCCTATCATATATCCTATCCTATCTTCTATCCTATCCTATCCTCTATCCTATCAAATCCCCTATCCTATGCTCTATCCTATCCTACCCTCTATAATACCGTATACTCTATCATATCCTATCCTCTATCCTATAATATCATCTATCCGTTCCCATTCTCTATCCTATCCTCTATCCTATCCTATCCTCTATCCTATCCTATCCTCTATACTATCCTATCCTCTATCCTATAATATCATATATCCGTTCCTATTCTCTATCCTATCCTATCCTCTATCCTATCCTATCCTCTATCCTATCCTATCCTCTATCCTATCCTATCCTCTATCCTATCCTATCCTCTATCCTATCCTATTCTCTATCCTATCCTATCTTCTATCCTATCCTACCAAATCCCCTATCCTATTCTCTATCCTATGATATCCTGTATCGTATCCAATCCTCTATCCTATCCTATTATCTATCCTCAATCCTATCCTTTACTCTATCCCATCCAATCCTCTATCCTATCCTATCCTCTATCCTATCCTATCGTCTATCCTATCTTCTATCCTATCCTATCCACTATCCTATCAAATCCCCTATCCTATCCTCTATCCTATCCTATCCTCTGTCCTATCCTATCCTCTATCCTATCCTATCCTCTATCCTATCCTATCCTCTATCCTATCCTATCCTCTATCCTATACAATCCTCTATCCTATCCTATCCTCTATCCTATCCTATCCTATCCTCTATCCTATCCTATCCTGTATCCTATCGTATCCTCTATCCTCTATCCTATCCTATCCTCTATCCTATCCTATCCTCTATCCTATCCTATCCTCTATCCTATCCTATCCTCTATCCTATCCTATCCTCTATCCTATCCTATCCTCTATCCTATCCTATCCTCTATCCTATCCTATCCTCTATCCTATCCTATCCTCTATCCTATCCTATCCTCTATCCTATCCTATCCTCTATCCTATCCTATCCTCTACCTTATCCTATCCCCTATCCTATACAATCCTCTATCCTATCCTATCCTCTATCCTATCCTATCCTATCCTATCCTGTATCCTATCGTATCCTCTATCCTCTATCTTATCCTATCCTCTATCCTATCCTATCCTCTATCCTATCCTATCCTCTATCCTATCCTATCCTCTATCCTATCCTATCCTCTATCCTATCCTATCCTCTATCCTATCCTATCCTCTATCCTATCCTGTCAAATCCCCTATCCTATTCTCTATCCTATGATATCCTGTATCCTATCCAATCCTCTATCTTATCCTATTATCTATCCTCAATCCTATCCTTTCCTCTATCCTATCCAATCCTCTATCCTATCCTATCCTATCCTCTATCCTATCCTATCCTCTGTCCTATCCTATCCTCTATCCTATCCTATCCTCTATCCTATCCTATCCTCTATCCTATCCTATCCTCTAACCTATCCTATCCTCTATCCTATCCTATCCTCTATCCTATCTTATCTTCTATCTTATCCTATCACCTATCCTATCCTATCCTCTATCCTATCTTATCTTCTATCTTATCCTATCACCTATCCTATCAAATCCCCTATCCTATTCTCTATCCTATCCTATCCTGTATCCTATCCAATCCTCTATCCTATCCTATCATCTATCCTCAATCCTATCCTTTCCTCCATCCTATCCTATCCTCTATCCTATCCTATCCTCTATCCTATCCTATCCTCTATCCTATGCTATCCTCTATCCTATCCTATACTCTATCCTATCCTATCCTCTATCCTATCCTATCCTCTATCCTATCCTATCCTATATCCTATCCTATCTTCTATCCTATCCTATCCTCTATCCTATCAAATCCCCTAAACTATCCTCTGTCCTACCCTATCCTCTATCCTATCCTATCCTCTATCCTATCCTATCCTCTATCCTATCCTCTATCCTATCCTCTATCATGTCGTATCCTCTATCCTACCCTATCCTCTATCCTATCGGATCCTCTATCCTATCCTATCCTCTATCCTATCAAATCCCCTATCCTATGCTCTATGCTATCCTACCATCTATAATACCGTATACTCTATCATATCCTATCCTCTATCCTATAATATCATCTATCCGTTCCTATTAGCTATCCTATCCTCTATCCTATAATATCATATATCCGTTCCTATTCTCTATCCTATCCTATCCTCTATCCTATCCTATCCTCTATCCTATCCTATTCTTTATCCTATCCTATCCTCTATCCTATCCTATCGTCTATCCTATCCTATCCTCTATCCTATTCTATCTTCTATCCTATCCTATCCTCTATCCTATCAAATCCTATCCTCTATCCTATCCTATCCTCTGTCCTATCCTATCCTCTATCCTATCCTATCGTTTATCCTATCCTATCGTTTATCCTATCCTCTACCCTATCCTATCCTCTATCCTATCCTATCCTCTATCCTATCCTATCCTCTATCCTATACAATCCTCTATCCTATCCTATCCTCTATCCTATCCTATCCTCTATTCTATCCTATCCTCTATAATACCGTATACTCTATCATATCCTATCCTCTATCCTATAATATCATCTATCCGTTCCTATTCTCTATCCTATCCTATCCTCTATCCTATCCTATCCACTATCCTATCCTATCCTCTATCCTATCCTATCCTCTATCCTATCCTCTATCATGTCGTATCCTCTATCCTACCCTATCCTCTATCCTATCTGATCCTCTATCCTATCCTATCCTCTATCCTATCAAATCCTATACTCTATCCTATCCTATCCTCTGTCCTATCCTATCCTCTATCCTATCCTATCGTTTATCCTATCCTATCGTTTATCCTATCCTCTATCCTATACTATACTCTATCCTATCCTATCCTCTATCCTATCCTATCCTCTATCCTATCCTATCATCTATCCTATCCTATCCTCTATCCTATCCTATCCTCTTTCCTATCCTATCCTCTATCCTATCCTATCCTCTATCCTATCCCATCGTCTATCCTATCCTATCCTCTATCCTATTCTATCTTCTATCCTATCCTATCCTCTATCCTATCAAATCCTATCCTCTATCCTCTCCTATCCTCTGTCCTATCCTATCCTCTATCCTATCCTATCGTTTATCCTATCCTATCGTTTATCCTATCCTCTATCCTATACTATACTCTATCCTATCCTATCCTCTACCCTATCCTATCCTCTATCCTATACAATACTCTATCCTATCCTATCCTCTATCCTATCCTACCTCTATCCTATCCTATCCTCTACCCTATCCTATCCACTATCCTATCCTATCCTCTATCCTATCCTATCCTCTATCCTATCCTCTATCATGTCGTATCCTCTATCCTACCCTATCCTCTATCCTATTTGATCCTCTATCCTATCCTATCCTCTATCCTATCAAATCCTATCCTCTATCCTATCCTATCCTCTGTCCTATCCTATCCTCTATCCTATCCTATCGTTTATCCTATCCTATCGTTTATCCTATCCTCTATCCTATACTATACTCTATCCTATCCTATCCTCTATCCTATCCTATCCTCTATCCTATCCTATCATCTATCCTATCCTATCCTCTATCCTATCCTATCATCTATCCTATCCTATCCTCTATCCTATCCTATCCTCTTTCCTATCCTATCCTCTATCCTATCCTATCCTCTATCCTATCCCATCGTCTATCCTATCCTATCCTCTATCCTATTCTATCTTCTATCCTATCCTATCCTCTATCCTATCAAATCCTATCCTCTATCCTCTCCTATCCTCTGTCCTATCCTATCCTCTATCCTATCCTATCGTTTATCCTATCCTATCGTTTATCCTATCCTCTATCCTATACTATACTCTATCCTATCCTATCCTCTATCCTATCCTATCCTCTTTCCTATCCTATCCTCTATCCTATCCTATCCTCTATCCTATCCCATCGTCTATCCTATCCTATCCTCTATCCTATTCTATCTTCTATCCTATCCTATCCTCTATCCTATCAAATCCTATCCTCTATCCTCTCCTATCCTCTGTCCTATCCTATCCTCTATCCTATCCTATCGTTTATCCTATCCTATCGTTTATCCTATCCTATCTTCTATCCTATCCTATCCTCTATCCTATCAAATCCCCTAAACTATCCTCTGTCCTATCCTATCCTCTATCCTACCCTATCCTCTATCCTATCCTATCCTCTATCCTATCCTATCCTCTATCCTATCCTATCCTCTATCCTATACAATCCTCTATCCTATCCTATCCTCTATCCTATCCTATCCACTATCCTATCCTATCCTCTATCCTATCCTATCCTCTATCCTATCCTCTATCATGTCGTATCCTCTATCCTACACTATCCTCTATCCTATCTGATCCTCTATCCTATCCTATCCTCTATCCTATCAAATCCCCTATCCTATGCTCTATCCTATCCTACCCTCTATAATACCGTATACTCTATCATATCCTATCCTCTATCCTATAATATCATCTATCCGTTCCTATTCTCTATCCTATCCTCTATCCTATCCTATCCTCTATCCTATCCTATCCTCTATACTATCCTATCCTCTATCCTAACCTATCCTCTATCCTATCCTATCCTCTATCCTATCCTATCCTCTATCCTATCCTATCGTCTATCCTATCCTATCCTCTATCCTATTCTATCTTCTATCCTATCCTATCCTCTATCCTATCAAATCCTATCCTCTATCCTATCCTATCCTCTGTCCTATCCTATCCTCTATCCTATCCTATCGTTTATCCTATCCTATCGTTTATCCTATCCTCTATCCTATACTATACTATATCCTATCCTATCCTCTACCCTATCCTATCCTCTATCCTATACAATACTCTATCCTATCCTATCCTCTATCCTATCCTATCCTCTATCCTATCCTATCCTCTATCCTATCCTATCCTCTATCCTATCCTATCATCTAACCTATCCTATCCTCTATCCTATCCTATCCACTATCCTATCCTATCCTCTATCCTATCCTATCCTCTATCCTATCCTATCCTATATCCTATCCTATCCTCTATCCTATCCTATCCTCTAACCTATCCTATCCTCTATCCTATCCTATCCACTATCCTATCCTATCCTCTATCCTATCCTATCCTCTATCCTATCCTATCCTATATCCTATCCTATCCTCTATCCTATCAAATCCCCTAAACTATCCTCTGTCCTATCCTATCCTCTATCCTACCCTATCCTCTATCCTATCCAATCCTCTATCCTATCCTATCCTCTATCCTATCCTATCCTCTAGCCTATACAATCCTCTATCCTACCCTATCCTCTATCCTATCCTATCCTCTATTCTATCCTATCCTCTATCATATCCTATCCTCTATCCTATCCTATCCTCTATCCTAACCTATCCTTTATCCTATCCTATCCTCTGTCGTATCCTATCCTCTATCCTTTCCTATCGTTTATCCTATCCTCTATCCTATCGTATACTCTATCCTATCCTATCCTCTATCCTATGCTATCCTATATCCCATCCTATCTTCTATCTTATCCTATCCTCTATCCTATCAAATCCCCTATCCTATCCTCTGTCCTATCCTATCCTCTATCCTACCCTATCCTCTATCCTATCCTATCCTCTATCCTATCCTATCCTCTATCCTATCCTATCCTCTATCCTATCCTATCGTTTATCCTATCCTCTATCCTATCCTATCCTCTATCCTATCCTATCCTCTATCCTATTCTCTATCCTACCCTATCCTCTATCCTATCCTATCCTCTATCCTATCCTATCCTCTATCCTATCCTATCCTCTATCCTATCCTATCCTATATCCTATCCTATACTCTATCCTATCCTATCCTCTATCCTATCCTATCCTCTATCCTATGCTATCCTCTATCCTATCCTATCCTCTATCCTATCCTATCCTCTGTCCTATCCTATCCTCTATCCTATCCTATCCTCTATCCTATCCTATCCTCTATCCTATCCTATCCTCTATCCTATCCTATCCTCTATCCTATCCTATCCTCTATCCTATCCCATCGTCTATCCTATCCTATCCTCTATCCTATTCTATCTTCTATCCTATCCTATCCTCTATCCTATCAAATCCTATCCTCTATCCTCTCCTATCCTCTATCCTATCCTATCCTCTATCCTATCCTATCCTCTGTCCTATCCTATCCTCTATCCTATCCTATCCTCTATCCTATACTATACTCTATCCTATCCTATCCTCTATCCTATCCTATCCTCTATCCTATACAATACTCTATCCTATCCTATCCTCTATCCTATCCTATCCTCTATCCTATCCTATCCTCTACCCTATCCTATCCTCTATCCTATCCTATCCTCTATCCTAGCCTATCCAGTATCCTATCCTATCCTCTATCCTATCCTATCCTCTATCCTATCCTATCCTATATCCTATCCTATCCTCTATCCTATCCTATCCTATATCCTATCCTATCTTCTATCCTATCCTATCCTCTATCCTATCAAATCCCCTAAACTATCCTCTGTCCTATCCTATCCTCTATCCTACCCTATCCTCTATCCTATCCTATCCTCTATCCTATCCTATCCTCTATCCTATCCTATCCTCTATCCTATACAATCCTCTATCCTATCCTATCCTCTATCCTATCCTATCCACTATCCTATGCTATCCTCTATCCTATCCTATCCTCTATCCTATCCTCTATCATGTCGTATCCTCTATCCTACACTATCCTCTATCCTATCTGATCCTCTATCCTATCCTATCCTCTATCCTATCAAATCCCCTATCCTATGCTCTATCCTATCCTACCCTCTATAATACCGTATACTCTATCATATCCTATCCTCTATCCTATAATATCATCTATCCGTTCCTATTCTCTATCCTATCCTCTATCCTATCCTATCCTCTATCCTATCCTATCCTCTATACTATCCTATCCTCTATCCTATCCTATCCTCTATCCTATCCTATCCTCTATCCTATCCTATCCTCTATCCTATCCTATCGTCTATCCTATCCTATCCTCTATCCTATTCTATCTTCTATCCTATCCTATCCTCTATCCTATCAAATCCTATCCTCTATCCTATCCTATCCTCTGTCCTATCCTATCCTCTATCCTATCCTATCGTTTATCCTATCCTATCGTTTATCCTATCCTCTATCCTATACTATACTATATCCTATCCTATCCTCTACCCTATCCTATCCTCTATCCTATACAATACTCTATCCTATCCTATCCTCTAACCTATCCTATCCTCTATCCTATCCTATCCACTATCCTATCCTATCCTCTATAATATCCTATCCTCTATCCTATCCTATCCTATATCCTATCCTATCCTCTATCCTATCCTATCCTCTAACCTATCCTATCCTCTATCCTATCCTATCCACTATCCTATCCTATCCTCTATCCTATCCTATCCTCTATCCTATCCTATCCTATATCCTATCCTATCCTCTATCCTATCAAATCCCCTAAACTATCCTCTGTCCTATCCTATCCTCTATCCTAACCTATCCTCTTTCCTATCCAATCCTCTATCCTATCCTATCCTCTATCCTATCCTATCCTCTAGCC
Source organism: Halictus rubicundus (assembly GCF_050948215.1). Taxonomy (NCBI): domain Eukaryota; kingdom Metazoa; phylum Arthropoda; class Insecta; order Hymenoptera; family Halictidae; genus Halictus; species Halictus rubicundus. The sequence continues at coordinate 152,984 of NW_027488877.1, forward strand.
TATACAATCCTCTATCCTACCCTATCCTCTATCCTATCCTATCCTCTATTCTATCCTATCCTCTATCATATCCTATCCTCTATCCTATCCTATCCTCTATCCTAACCTATCCTTTATCCTATCCTATCCTCTGTCGTATCCTATCCTCTATCCTTTCCTATCGTTTATCCTATCCTCTATCCTATCGTATACTCTATCCTATCCTATCCTCTATCCTATGCTATCCTATATCCCATCCCATCTTCTATCTTATCCTATCCTCTATCCTATCAAATCCCCTATCCTATCCTCTGTCCTATCCTATCCTCTATCCTACCCTATCCTCTATCCTATCCTATCCTCTATCCTATCCTATCCTCTATCCTATCCTATCCTCTATCGTATCCTATCGTTTATCCTATCCTCTATCCTATCCTATCCTCTATCCTATCCTATCCTCTATCCTATTCTCTATCCTACCCTATCCTCTATCCTATCCTATCCTCTATCCTATCCTATCCTCTATCCTATCCTATCCTCTATCCTATCCTATCCTATATCCTATCCTATACTCTATCCTATCCTATCCACTATCCTATCCTATCCTCTATTATATGCTATCCTCTATCCTATCCTATCCTCTATCCTATCCTATCCTCTGTCCTATCCTATCCTCTATCCTATCCTATCCTCTATCCTATCCTATCCTCTATCCTATCCTATCCTCTATTCTATCCTATCCTCTATCCTATCCTATCCTCTATCCTATCCTATCCTCTATCCTATCCTATCCTCTATCCTATAATATCATATATCCGTTCCTATTCTCTATCCTATCCTATCCTCTATCCTATCCTATCCTCTATCCTATCCTATCCTCTATCCTATCCTATCCTCTGTCCTATCCTATCCTCTATCCTATCCTATCCTCTATCCTATCCTATCCTCTATCCTATCCTATCCTATCCTCTATCCTATCCTAACCTATCCTCTATCCTATCCTGTCCTATCCTCCATCCTATCCTATCCTCTGTCCTATCGTTTATCCTATCCTATCCTGTCCTATCCCCTATCCTATCCTATCCTCTGTCCTATCGTTTATCCTATCCTATCGTTTATCCTATCCTCTATCCTATACTATACTCTATCCTATCCTATCCTCTACCCTATCCTATCCTCTATCCTATACAATACGCTATCCTATCCTATCCTCTATCCTATCCTCTATAATATCCTATCCTCTATCCTATCCTATCCTCTATCCTATCCTATTCTATATCCTATCCTATCTTCTATCCTATCCTATCCTCTATCCTATCAAATCCCCTAAACTATCCTCTGTCCTATCCTATCCTCTATCCTATCCTATCCTCTATCCTATAATATCATATATCCGTTCCTATTCTCTATCCTATCCTATCCTCTATCCTATCCAATCCTCTATCCTATCCTATCCTCTATCCTATCCTATCCTCTAGCCTATACAATCCTCTATCCTACCCTATCCTCTATCCTATCCTATCCTCTATTCTATCCTATCCTCTATCATATCCTATCCTCTATCCTATCCTATCCTCTATCCTAACCTATCCTTTATCCTATCCTATCCTCTGTCGTATCCTATCCTCTATCCTTTCCTATCGTTTATCCTATCCTCTATCCTATCGTATACTCTATCCTATCCTATCCTCTATCCTATGCTATCCTATATCCCATCCTATCTTCTATCCTATCCTATCCTCTATCCTATCAAATCCCCTATCCTATCCTCTGTCCTATCCTATCCTCTATCCTACCCTATCCTCTATCCTATCCTATCCTCTATCCTATCCTATCCTCTATCCTATCCTATCCTCTATCCTATCCTATCCTCTATCCTATACAATCCTCTATCCTATCCTATCCTCTATCCTATCCTATCCTCTATCCTATTCTCTATCCTATCCTATCCTCTATCCTATCCTATCCTCTATCCTATGCTATCCTCTATCCTATCCTATCCTCTATCCTATCCTATCCTCTGTCCTATCCTATCCTCTATCCTATCCTATCCTCTATCCTATCCTCTATCCTATCCTATCCTCTATCCTATCCTGTCCTCTATCCTATCCTATCCTCTATCCTATCCTATCCTATATCCTATCCTATACTCTATCCTATCCTATCCTCTATCCTATCCTATCCTCTATCCTATGCTATCCTCTATCCTATCCTATCCTCTATCCTATCCTATCCTCTGTCCTATCCTATCCTCTATCCTATCCTATCCTCTATCCTATCCTCTATCCTATGCTATCCTCTATCCTATCCTATCCTCTATCCTATCCTATCCTCTGTCCTATCCTATCCTCTATCCTATCCTATCCTCTATCCTATCCTCTATCCAATCCTCTATCCTATCCTCTATACTATCAAATCCCCTATCCTATCCTCTGTCCTATCCTATCCTCTATCCTATCCTATCCTCTATCCTATCCTATCCTCTATCCTATCCTATCCTCTATCCTCTCCTATCCTCTATCCTATCCTATCCTCTATCCTATCCTATCCTCTATCCTATCCTATCCTCTATCCTATCCTCTATCCTATCCTCTATCCTATCCTATCCTCTGTCCTATCCTATCCTCTTTCCTATCCTATCCTCTATCCTATCCTATCCTCTATCCTATCCTCTATCATGTCGTATCCTCTATCCTACCCTATCCTCTATCCTATCTGATCCTCTATCCTATCCTATCCTCTATCCTATCAAATCCCTTATCCTATGCTCTATCCTATCCTACCCTCTATAATACTGTATACTCTATCGTATCCTATCCTCTATCCTATAATATCATCTATCCGTTCCTATTCTCTATCCTATCCTCTATCCTATCCTATCCTCTATCCTATCCTATCCTCTATCCTATCCTATCCTCTATCCTATCCTATCCTCTATCCTATCCTATCCTCTATCCTATCCTATCCTCTATCCTATCCTATCCTCTATCCTATCCTATCCTCTATCCTATCCTATCCTCTATCCTATCCTATCCTCTATCCTATCCTATCCTCTATCCTATAATATCATATATCCGTTCCTATTCTCTATCCTATCCTATCCTCTATCCTATCCAATCCTCTATCCTATCCTATCCTCTATCCTATCCTATCCTCTAGCCTATACAATCCTCTATCCTACCCTATCCTCTATCCTATCCTACCCTCTATTCTATCCTATCCTCTATCATATGCTATCCTCTATCCTATCCTATCCTCTATCCTAACCTATCCTTTATCCTATCCTATCCTCTGTCGTATCCTATCCTCTATCCTTTCCTATCGTTTATCCTATCCTCTATCCTATCGTATACTCTATCCTATCCTATCCTCTATCCTATGCTATCCTATATCCCATCCTATCTTCTATCCTATCCTATCCTCTATCCTATCAAATCCCCTATCCTATCCTCTGTCCTATCCTATCCTCTATCCTACCCTATCCTCTATCCTATCCTATCCTCTATCCTATCCTATCCTCTATCCTATCCTATCCTCTATCCTACCCTATCCTCTATCCTATCCTATCCTCTATCCTATCCTATCCTCTATCCTATCCTATCCTCTATCCTATACAATCCTCTATCCTATCCTATCCTCTATCCTATCCTATCCTCTATCCTATCCTATCCTCTATCCTATCCTATCCTCTATCCCATCCTATCCTCTATCCGATCCTATCCTCTATCCTATCCTATCCTATATCCTATCCTATCCTCTATCCTATCCTATCCTCTATCCTATCCTATCCTATCCTCTATCCTATCCTACCCTCTATCCTATCCTATCCTCTATCCTATCCTATCCTCTATCCTATCCTATCGTTTATCCTATCCTCTATCCTATCCTATCCTCTATCCTATCCTATCCTCTATCCTATTCTCTATCCTATCCTATCCTCTATCCTATCCTATCCTCTATCCTATCCTATCCTCTATCCTATCCTATCCTCTATCCTATCCTATCCTCTATCCTATCCTATCCTCTATCCTATCCTATCCTATATCCTATCCTATACTCTATCCTATCCTATCCTCTATCCTATCCTATCCTCTATCCTATGCTATCCTCTATCCTATCCTATCCTCTATCCTATCCTATCCTCTGTCCTATCCTATCCTCTATCCTATCCTATCCTCTATCCTATCCTCTATCCTATGCTATCCTCTATCCTATCCTATCCTCTATCCTATCCTATCCTCTGTCCTATCCTATCCTCTATCCTATCCTATCCTCTATCCTATCCTCTATCCAATCCTCTATCCTATCCTCTATACTATCAAATCCCCTATCCTATCGTCTGTCCTATCCTATCCTCTATCCTATCCTATCCTCTATCCTGTCCTATCCTCTATCCTATCCTATCGTTTATCCTACCCTCTATCCTATCCTATCCTCTATCCTATCCTATCCTCTATCCTATTCTCTATCCTATCCTATCCTCTATCCTATCCTATCCTCTATCCTATCCTATCCTCTATCCTATCCTATCCTCTATCCTATCCTATCCTATATCCTATCCTATACTCTATCCTATCCTATCCTCTATCCTATCCTATCCTCTATCCTATGCTATCCTCTATCCTATCCTATCCTCTATCCTATCCTATCCTCTATCCTATCCTATCCTCTATCCTATCCTATCCTCTATCCTATCCTATCCTCTATCCTATCCTATCCTCTATCCTATCCTATCCTCTATCCTATCCTATCCTCTATCCTCTATCCTATCCTATCCGCTATCCTATAATATCATATATCCGTTCCTATTCTCTATCCTATCCTATCCTCTATCCTATCCTATCCTCTATCCTATCCTATCCTCTATCATATCCTATCCTCTGTCCTATCCTATCCTCTATCCTATCCTATCCTCTATCCTAACCTATCCTCTATCCTATCCTATCCTACCCTCTATCCTATCCTGTCCTATCCTCTATCCTATCCTATCCTATCCTCTGTCCTATCGTTTATCCTATCCTATCGTTTATCCTATCCTCTATCCTATACTATACTCTATCCTATCCTATCCTCTACCCTATCCTATCCTCTATCCTATAGAATACGCTATCCTATCCTATCCTCTATCCTATCAAATCCCCTAAACTATCCTCTGTCCTATCCTATCCTCTATCCTATCCTCTATCCTCTATCCTATCCTATCCTCTATCCTATCCTATCCTCTATCCTATAATATCATATATCCGTTCCTATTCTCTATCCTATCCTATCCTCTATCCTATCCAATCATCTATCCTATCCTATCCTCTATCCTATCCTATCCTCTAGCCTATACAATCCTCTATCCTACCCTATCCTCTATCCTATCCTATCCTCTATTCTATCCTATCCTCTATCATATCCTATCCTCTATCCTATCCTATCCTCTATCCTAACCTATCCTTTATCCTATCCTATCCTCTGTCGTATCCTATCCTCTATCCTTTCCTATCGTTTATCCTATCCTCTATCCTATCGTATACTCTATCCTATCCTATCCTCTATCCTATGCTATCCTATATCCCATCCTATCTTCTATCCTATCCTATCCTCTATCCTATCAAATCCCCTATCCTATCCTCTGTCCTATCCTATCCTCTATCCTACCCTATCCTCTATCCTATCCTATCCTCTATCCTATCCTATCCTCTATCCTATCCTATCCTCTATCCTATCCTATCCTCTATCCTATCCTATCCTCTATCCTATCCTATCCTCTATCCTATCCTATCCTCTATCCTATCCTATCCTCTATCCTATCCTATCCTCTATCCTATCCTATCCTATATCCTATCCTATACTCTATCCTATCCTATCCTCTATCCTATCCTATCCTCTATCCTATGCTATCCTCTATCCTATCCTATCCTCTATCCTATCCTATCCTCTGTCCTATCCTATCCTCTATCCTATCCTATCCTCTATCCTATCCTCTATCCTATGCTATCCTCTATCCTATCCTATCCTCTATCCTATCCTATCCTCTGTCCTATCCTATCCTCTATCCTATCCTATCCTCTATCCTATCCTCTATCCAATCCTCTATCCTATCCTCTATACTATCAAATCCCCTATCCTATCGTCTGTCCTATCCTATCCTCTATCCTATCCTATCCTCTATCCTGTCCTATCCTCTATCCTATCCTATCGTTTATCCTACCCTCTATCCTATCCTATCCTCTATCCTATCCTATCCTCTATCCTATTCTCTATCCTATCCTATCCTCTATCCTATCCTATCCTCTATCCTATCCTATCCTCTATCCTATCCTATCCTCTATCCTATCCTATCCTATATCCTATCCTATACTCTATCCTATCCTATCCTCTATCCTATCCTATCCTCTATCCTATGCTATCCTCTATCCTATCCTATCCTCTATCCTATCCTATCCTCTATCCTATCCTATCCTCTATCCTATCCTATCCTCTATCCTATCCTATCCTCTATCCTATCCTATCCTCTATCCTATCCTATCCTCTATCCTATCCTATCCTCTATCCTCTATCCTATCCTATCCGCTATCCTATAATATCATATATCCGTTCCTATTCTCTATCCTATCCTATCCTCTATCCTATCCTATCCTCTATCCTATCCTATCCTCTATCATATCCTATCCTCTGTCCTATCCTATCCTCTATCCTATCCTATCCTCTATCCTAACCTATCCTCTATCCTATCCTATCCTACCCTCTATCCTATCCTGTCCTATCCTCTATCCTATCCTATCCTATCCTCTGTCCTATCGTTTATCCTATCCTATCGTTTATCCTATCCTCTATCCTATACTATACTCTATCCTATCCTATCCTCTACCCTATCCTATCCTCTATCCTATAGAATACGCTATCCTATCCTATCCTCTATCCTATCAAATCCCCTAAACTATCCTCTGTCCTATCCTATCCTCTATCCTATCCTCTATCCTCTATCCTATCCTATCCTCTATCCTATCCTATCCTCTATCCTATAATATCATATATCCGTTCCTATTCTCTATCCTATCCTATCCTCTATCCTATCCAATCATCTATCCTATCCTATCCTCTATCCTATCCTATCCTCTAGCCTATACAATCCTCTATCCTACCCTATCCTCTATCCTATCCTATCCTCTATTCTATCCTATCCTCTATCATATCCTATCCTCTATCCTATCCTATCCTCTATCCTAACCTATCCTTTATCCTATCCTATCCTCTGTCGTATCCTATCCTCTATCCTTTCCTATCGTTTATCCTATCCTCTATCCTATCGTATACTCTATCCTATCCTATCCTCTATCCTATGCTATCCTATATCCCATCCTATCTTCTATCCTATCCTATCCTCTATCCTATCAAATCCCCTATCCTATCCTCTGTCCTATCCTATCCTCTATCCTACCCTATCCTCTATCCTATCCTATCCTCTATCCTATCCTATCCTCTATCCTATCCTATCCTCTATCCTATCCTATCCTCTATCCTATCCTATCCTCTATCCTATCCTATCCTCTATCCTATCCTATCCTCTATCCTATACAATCCTCTATCCTATCCTATCCTCTATCCTATCCTATCCTCTATCCTATCCTATCCTCTATCCTATCCTATCCTCTATCCCATCCTATCCTCTATCCTATCCTATCCTCTATCCTATCCTATCCTCTATCCTATCCTATCCTATATCCTATCCTATACTCTATCCTATCCTATCCTCTATCCTATCCTATCCTCTATCCTATGCTATCCTCTATCCTATCCTATCCTCTATCCTATCCTATCCTCTGTCCTATCCTATCCTCTATCCTATCCTATCCTCTATCCTATCCTCTATCCTATGCTATCCTCTATCCTATCCTATCCTCTATCCTATCCTATCCTCTGTCCTATCCTATCCTCTATCCTATCCTATCCTCTATCCTATCCTCTATCCAATCCTCTATCCTATCTTCTATACTATCAAATCCCCTATCCTATCCTCTGTCCTATCCTATCCTCTATCCTATCCTATCCTCTATCCTATCCTATCCTCTATCCTATCCTATCCTCTATCCTATCCTATCCTCTATCCTATCCTATCCTTTATCCTATCCTATCCTCTTTCCTATCCTCTATCCTATCCTATCCTCTGTCCTATCCTATCCTATCCTATCCTCTATCCTATCCTATCCTCTATCCTATCCTGTCCTATCCTCTATCCTATCCTATCCTCTGTCCTATCGTTTATCCTATCCTATCGTTTATCCTATCCTCTATCCTATACTATACTCTATCCTATCCTATCCTCTACCCTATCCTATCCTCTATCCTATACAATACGCTATCCTATCCTATCCTCCATCCTATCCTCTATCCTATCCTATCCTCTATCCTATCCTATCCTCTATCCTATCCTATCCTGTATCCTATCCTATCCTATATCCTATCCTATCTTCTATCCTATCCTATCCTCTATCCTATCAAATCCCCTAAACTATACTCTGTCCTATCCTATCCTCTATCCTATCCTCTATCCTCTATCCTATCCTATCCTCTATCCTATCCTATCATCTATCCTCTATCCTATCCTATCCTCTATCCTATAATATCATATATCCGTTCCTATTCTCTATCCTATCCTATCCTCTATCCTATCCTATCCTCTATCCTATCCTATCCTCTATCCTATCCTATCCTCTGTCCTATCCTATCCTCTATCCTATCCTATCCTCTATCCTATCCTCTATCATGTCGTATCCTCTATCCTACCCTATCCTCTATCCTATCTGATCCTCTATCCTATCCTATCCTCTATCCTATACAATACGCTATCCTATCCTATCCTCTATCCTATCCTCTATCCTATCCTATCCTCTATCCTATCCTATCCTCTATCCTATCCTATCCTCTATCCTATCCTATCCACTATCCTATCCTATCCTCTATCCTATCCTATCCTCTATCCTACCCTATCCTCTATCCTATCCTATCCTATATCCTATCCTATCTTCCATCCTATGCTATCCTCTATCCTATCAAATCCCCTAAACTATCCTCTGTCCTATCCTATCCTCTATCCTACCCTATCCTCTATCCTATCCTATCCTCTATCCTATCCTATCCTCTATCCTATACAATCCTCTATCCTATCCTATCCTCTATCCTATCCTATCCTCTATTCTATCCTATCCTCTATCCTATCCTATCCTCTATCCTATCCTATCCACTATCCTATCCACTATCCTATCCTATCCTCTATCCTATCCTATCCTCTATCCTATCCTATCCTCTATCCTAACCTATCCTTTATCCTATCCTATCCTCTGTCGTATCCTATCCTCTATCCTTTCCTATCGTTTATCCTATCCTCTATCCTATCCTATCCTCTATCATATGCTATCCTATATCCTATCCTATCTTCTATCCTATGCTATCCTCTTTCCTATCAAATCCCCTATCCTATCCTCTGTCCTATCCTATCCTCTATCCTACCCTATCCTCTATCCTATCCTATCCTCTATCCTATCCTATCCTCTATCCTATCCTATCCTCTATCCTATCCTATCCTCTATCCTATAATATCCTCTATCCTATCCTATCCTCTATCCTATCCTATCCTCTATCCTATCCTATCCTATATCCTACCCTATCCTCTATCCTATCCTATCCTCTATCCTATCCTATCCTCTATTCTATCCTCTGTCCTATCCTATCCTCTATCCTACCCTATCCTCTATCCTATCCTATCCTCTATCCTATCCTATCCTCTATCCTATCCTATCCTCTATCCTATCCTATGCTCTATCCTATCCTATCCTCTATCCTATCCTATCCTATATCCTATCCTATCCTATCCTATCCTCTATCCTATCCTATCCTCTATCCTATCCTATCATCTATCCTCAATCCTATCCTTTCCTCTATCCTATCCAATCCTCTATCCTATCCTATCCTATCCTCTATCCTATCCTCTATACTATCAAATCCCCTATCCTATCCTCTGTCCTACCCTATCCTCTGTCCTATCCTATCCTCTATCCTATCCTATCCTCTATCCTATCCTATCCTCTATCCTATCCTATCCTCTATCCTATCCTATCCTCTATCCTATCCTATCCTCTATCCTATCCTATCCTCTATCCTATCCTATTCTCTATCCTATCCTATCTTCTATCCTATCCTACCAAATCCCCTATCCTATTCTCTATCCTATGATATCCTGTATCGTATCCAATCCTCTATCCTATCCTATTATCTATCCTCAATCCTATCCTTTCCTCTATCCTATCCAATCCTCTATCCTATCCTATCCTCTATCCTATCCTATCGTCTATCCTATCTTCTATCCTATCCTATCCTCTATCCTATCAAATCCCCTATCCTATCCTCTATCCTATCCTATCCTCTGTCCTATCCTATCCTCTATCCTATCCTATCCTCTATCCTATCCTATCCTCTATCCTATCCTATCCTCTATCCTATACAATCCTCTATCCTATCCTATCCTCTATCCTATCCTATCCTATCCTCTATCCTATCCTATCCTGTATCCTATCGTATCCTCTATCCTCTATCCTATCCTATCCTCTATCCTATCCTATCCTCTATCCTATCCTATCCTCTATCCTATCCTATCCTCTATCCTATCCTATCCTCTATCCTATCCTATCCTCTATCCTATCCTATCCTCTATCCTATCCTATCCTCTATCCTATCCTATCCTCTATCCTATCCTATCCTCTACCTTATCCTATCCTCTATCCTATACAATCCTCTATCCTATCCTATCCTCTATCCTATCCTATCCTATCCTATCCTGTATCCTATCGTATCCTCTATCCTCTATCCTATCCTATCCTCTATCCTATCCTATCCTCTATCCTATCCTATCGTCTATCCTATCTTCTATCCTATCCTATGCTCTATCCTATCAAATCCCCTATCCTATCCTCTATCCTATCCTATCCTCTGTCCTATCCTATCCTCTATCCTATCCTATCCTCTATCCTATCCTATCCTCTATCCTATCCTATCCTCTAACCTATCCTATCCTCTATCCTATCCTATCCTCTATCCTATCTTATCTTCTATCTTATCCTATCACCTATCCTATCCTATCCTCTATCCTATCTTATCTTCTATCTTACCCTATCACCTATCCCATCAAATCCCCTATCCTATTCTCTATCCTATCCTATCCTGTATCCTATCCAATCCTCTATCCTATCCTATCATCTATCCTCAATCCTATCCTTTCCTCCATCCTATCCTATCCTCTATCCTATCCTATCCTGTATCCTATCCAATCCTCTATCCTATCCTATCATCTATCCTCAATCCTATCCTTTCCTCCATCCTATCCTATCCTCTATCCTATCCTATCCTCTATCCTATCCTATCCTCTATCCTATGCTATCCTCTATCCTATCCTATCCTCTATCCTATCCTATCCTCTATCCTATCCTATCCTCTTTCCTATCCTCTATCCTATCCTATCCTCTGTCCTATCCTATCCTCTATCCTATCCTATCCTCTATCCTATCCTCTATCATGTCGTATCCTCTATCCTACCCTATCCTCTATCCTATCTGATCCTCTATCCTATCCTATCCTCTATCCTATCAAATCCCTTATCCTATGCTCTATCCTATCCTACCCTCTATAATACCGTATACTCTATCGTATCCTATCCTCTATCCTATAATATCATCTATCCGTTCCTATTCTCTATCCTATCCTCTATCCTATCCTATCCTCTATCCTATCCTATCCTCTATCCTATCCTATCCTCTATCCTATCCTATCCTCTATCCTCTATCCAATCCTATCCTCTATCCTATAATATCATATATCCGTTCCTATTCTCTATCCTATCCTATCCTCTATCCTATCCTATCCTCTATCCTATCCTATCCTCTATCCTATCCTATCCTCTGTCCTATCCTATCCTCTATCCTATCCTATCCTCTATCCTATCCTATCCTATCCTATCCTCTATCCTATCCTATCCTCTATCCTATCCTGTCCTATCCTCTATCCTATCCTATCATCTGTCCTATCGTTTATCCTATCCTATCGTTTATCCTATCCTCTATCCTATACTATACTCTATCCTATCCTATCCTCTACCCTATCCTATCCTCTATCCTATACAATACGCTATCCTATCCTATCCTCCATCCTATCCTCTATAGTATCCTATCCTCTATCCTATCCTATCCTATCCTATCCTGTATCCTATCGTATCCTCTATCCTCTATCCTATCCTATCCTCTATCCTATCCTATCCTCTATCCTATCCTATCGTCTATCCTATCTTCTATCCTATCCTATGCTCTATCCTATCAAATCCCCTATCCTATCCTCTATCCTATCCTATCCTCTGTCCTATCCTATCCTCTATCCTATCCTATCCTCTATCCTATCCTATCCTCTATCCTATCCTATCCTCTAACCTATCCTATCCTCTATCCTATCCTATCCTCTATCCTATCTTATCTTCTATCTTATCCTATCACCTATCCTATCCTATCCTCTATCCTATCTTATCTTCTATCTTATCCTATCACCTATCCTATCAAATCCCCTATCCTATTCTCTATCCTATCCTATCCTGTATCCTATCCAATCCTCTATCCTATCCTATCATCTATCCTCAATCCTATCCTTTCCTCCATCCTATCCTATCCTCTATCCTATCCTATCCTGTATCCTATCCAATCCTCTATCCTATCCTATCATCTATCCTCAATCCTATCCTTTCCTCCATCCTATCCTATCCTCTATCCTATCCTATCCTCTATCCTATCCTATCCTCTATCCTATGCTATCCTCTATCCTATCCTATCCTCTATCCTATCCTATCCTCTATCCTATCCTATCCTCTTTCCTATCCTCTATCCTATCCTATCCTCTGTCCTATCCTATCCTCTATCCTATCCTATCCTCTATCCTATCCTCTATCATGTCGTATCCTCTATCCTACCCTATCCTCTATCCTATCTGATCCTCTATCCTATCCTATCCTCTATCCTATCAAATCCCTTATCCTATGCTCTATCCTATCCTACCCTCTATAATACCGTATACTCTATCGTATCCTATCCTCTATCCTATAATATCATCTATCCGTTCCTATTCTCTATCCTATCCTCTATCCTATCCTATCCTCTATCCTATCCTATCCTCTATCCTATCCTATCCTCTATCCTATCCTATCCTCTATCCTCTATCCAATCCTATCCTCTATCCTGTAATATCATATATCCGTTCCTATTCTCTATCCTATCCTATCCTCTATCCTATCCTATCCTCTATCCTATCCTATCCTCTATCCTATCCTATCCTCTGTCCTATCCTATCCTCTATCCTATCCTATCCTCTATCCTATCCTATCCTATCCTATCCTCTATCCTATCCTATCCTCTATCCTATCCTGTCCTATCCTCTATCCTATCCTATCATCTGTCCTATCGTTTATCCTATCCTATCGTTTATCCTATCCTCTATCCTATACTATACTCTATCCTATCCTATCCTCTACCCTATCCTATCCTCTATCCTATACAATACGCTATCCTATCCTATCCTCCATCCTATCCTCTATAGTATCCTATCCTCTATCCTATCCAATCCTCTATCCTATCCTATCCTGTATCCTATCCTATCCTATATCCTATCCTATCTTCTATCCTATCCTATCCTCTATCCTATCAAATCCCCTAAACTATACTCTGTCCTATCCTATCCTCTATCCTATCCTCTATCCTCTATCCTATCCTATCCTCTATCCTATCCTATCATCTATCCTCTATCCTATCCTATCCTCTATCCTATAATATCATATATCCGTTCCTATTCTCTATCCTATCCTATCCTCTATCCTATCCTATCCTCTATCCTATCCTATCCTCTATCCTATCCTATCCTCTGTCCTATCCTATCCTCTATCCTATCCTATCCTCTATCCTATCCTCTATCATGTCGTATCCTCTATCCTACCCTATCCTCTATCCTATCTGATCCTCTATCCTATCCTATCCTCTATCCTATACAATACGCTATCCTATCCTATCCTCTATCCTATCCTCTATCCTATCCTATCCTCTATCCTATCCTATCCTCTATCCTATCCTATCCTCTATCCTATCCTATCCACTATCCTATCCTATCCTCTATCCTATCCTATCCTCTATCCTACCCTATCCTCTATCCTATCCTATCCTATATCCTATCCTATCTTCCATCCTATGCTATCCTCTATCCTATCAAATCCCCTAAACTATCCTCTGTCCTATCCTATCCTCTATCCTACCCTATCCTCTATCCTATCCTATCCTCTATCCTATCCTATCCTCTATCCTATACAATCCTCTATCCTATCCTATCCTCTATCCTATCCTATCCTCTATTCTATCCTATCCTCTATCCTATCCTATCCTCTATCCTATCCTATCCACTATCCTATCCACTATCCTATCCTATCCTCTATCCTATCCTATCCTCTATCCTATCCTATCCTCTATCCTAACCTATCCTTTATCCTATCCTATCCTCTGTCGTATCCTATCCTCTATCCTTTCCTATCGTTTATCCTATCCTCTATCCTATCCTATCCTCTATCATATGCTATCCTATATCCTATCCTATCTTCTATCCTATGCTATCCTCTTTCCTATCAAATCCCCTATCCTATCCTCTGTCCTATCCTATCCTCTATCCTACCCTATCCTCTATCCTATCCTATCCTCTATCCTATCCTATCCTCTATCCTATCCTATCCTCTATCCTATCCTATCCTCTATCCTATAATATCCTCTATCCTATCCTATCCTCTATCCTATCCTATCCTCTATCCTATCCTATCCTATAACCTACCCTATCCTCTATCCTATCCTATCCTCTATCCTATCCTATCCTCTATTCTATCCTCTGTCCTATCCTATCCTCTATCCTACCCTATCCTCTATCCTATCCTATCCTCTATCCTATCCTATCCTCTATCCTATCCTATCCTCTATCCTATCCTATGCTCTATCCTATCCTATCCTCTATCCTATCCTATCCTATATCCTATCCTATCCTATCCTATCCTCTATCCTATCCTATCCTCTATCCTATCCTATCATCTATCCTCAATCCTATCCTTTCCTCTATCCTATCCAATCCTCTATCCTATCCTATCCTATCCTCTATCCTATCCTCTATACTATCAAATCCCCTATCCTATCCTCTGTCCTACCCTATCCTCTGTCCTATCCTATCCTCTATCCTATCCTATCCTCTATCCTATCCTATCCTCTATCCTATCCTATCCTCTATCCTATCCTATCCTCTATCCTATCCTATCCTCTATCCTATCCTATCCTCTATCCTATCCTATTCTCTATCCTATCCTATCTTCTATCCTATCCTACCAAATCCCCTATCCTATTCTCTATCCTATGATATCCTGTATCGTATCCAATCCTCTATCCTATCCTATTATCTATCCTCAATCCTATCCTTTCCTCTATCCTATCCAATCCTCTATCCTATCCTATCCTCTATCCTATCCTATCGTCTATCCTATCTTCTATCCTATCCTATCCTCTTTCCTATCAAATCCCCTATCCTATCCTCTATCCTATCCTATCCTCTGTCCTATCCTATCCTCTATCCTATCCTATCCTCTATCCTATCCTATCCTCTATCCTATCCTATCCTCTATCCTATACAATCCTCTATCCTATCCTATCCTCTATCCTATCCTATCCTATCCTCTATCCTATCCTATCCTGTATCCTATCGTATCCTCTATCCTCTATCCTATCCTATCCTCTATCCTATCCTATCCTCTATCCTATCCTATCCTCTATCCTATCCTATCCTCTATCCTATCCTATCCTCTATCCTATCCTATCCTCTATCCTATCCTATCCTCTATCCTATCCTATCCTCTATCCTATCCTATCCTCTATCCTATCCTATCCTCTATCCTATCCTATCCTCTACCTTATCCTATCCTCTATCCTATACAATCCTCTATCCTATCCTATCCTCTATCCTATCCTATCCTATCCTATCCTGTATCCTATCGTATCCTCTATCCTCTATCCTATCCTATCCTCTATCCTATCCTATCCTCTATCCTATCCTATCCTCTATCCTCTATCCAATCCTATCCTCTATCCTATAATATCATATATCCGTTCCTATTCTCTATCCTATCCTATCCTCTATCCTATCCTATCCTCTATCCTATCCTATCCTCTATCCTATCCTATCCTCTGTCCTATCCTATCCTCTATCCTATCCTATCCTCTATCCTATCCTATCCTATCCTATCCTCTATCCTATCCTATCCTCTATCCTATCCTGTCCTATCCTCTATCCTATCCTATCCTCTGTCCTATCGTTTATCCTATCCTATCGTTTATCCTATCCTCTATCCTATGCTATACTCTATCCTATCCTATCCTCTACCCTATCCTATCCTCTATCCTATACAATACGCTATCCTATCCTATCCTCCATCCTATCCTCTATCCTATCCTATCCTCTATCCTATCCTATCCTCTATCCTATCCTATCCTGTATCCTATCCTATCCTATATCCTATCCTATCTTCTATCCTATCCTATCCTCTATCCTATCAAATCCCCTAAACTATCCTCTGTCCTATCCTATCCTCTATCCTATCCTCTATCCTCTATCCTATCCTATCCTCTATCCTATCCTATCATCTATCCTCTATCCTAACCTATCCTCTATCCTATAATATCATATATCCGTTCCTATTCTCTATCCTATCCTATCCTCTATCCTATCCTATCCTCTATCCTATGCTATCCTCTATCCTATCCTATCCTCTGTCCTATCCTATCCTCTATCCTATCCTATCCTCTATCCTATCCTCTATCATGTCGTATCCTCTATCCTACCCTATCCTCTATCCTATCTGATCCTCTATCCTATCCTATCCTCTATCCTATACAATACGCTATCCTATCCTATCCTCTATCCTATCCTCTATCCTATCCTATCCTCTATCCTATCCTATCCTCTATCCTATCCTATCCTCTATCCTATCCTATCCTCTATCCTATCCTATCCACTATCCTATCCTATCCTCTATCCTATCCTATCCTCTATCCTACCCTATCCTCTATCCTATCCTATCCTCTATCCTAACCTATCCTTTATCCTATCCTATCCTCTGTCGTATCCTATCCTCTATCCTTTCCTATCGTTTATCCTATCCTCTATCCTATCCTATCCTCTATCCTATGCTATCCTATATCCTATCCTATCTTCTATCCTATGCTATCCTCTTTCCTATCAAATCCCCTATCCTATCCTCTGTCCTATCCTATCCTCTATCCTACCCTATCCTCTATCCTATCCTATCCGCTATCCTATCCTATCCTCTATCCTATCCTATCCTCTATCCTATCCTATCCTCTATCCTATAATATCCTCTATCCTATCCTATCCTCTATCCTATCCTATCCTCTATCCTATCCTATCCTATATCCTACCCTATCCTCTATCCTATCCTATCCTCTATCCTATCCTATCCTCTATTCTATCCTCTGTCCTATCCTATCCTCTATCCTACCCTATCCTCTATCCTATCCTATCCTCTATCCTATCCTATCCTCTATCCTATCCTATCCTCTATCCTATCCTATGCTCTATCCTATCCTATCCTCTATCCTATCCTATCCTATATCCTATCCTATCCTATCCTATCCTCTATCCTATCCTATCCTCTATCCTATCCTATCATCTATCCTCAATCCTATCCTTTCCTCTATCCTATCCAATCCTCTATCCTATCCTATCCTATCCTCTATCCTATCCTCTATACTATCAAATCCCCTATCCTATCCTCTGTCCTACCCTATCCTCTGTCCTATCCTATCCTCTATCCTATCCTATCCTCTATCCTATCCTATCCTCTATCCTATCCTATCCTCTATCCTATCCTATCCTCTATCCTATCCTATCCTCTATCCTATCCTATCCTCTATCCTATCCTATTCTCTATCCTATCCTATCTTCTATCCTATCCTACCAAATCCCCTATCCTATTCTCTATCCTATGATATCCTGTATCGTATCCAATCCTCTATCCTATCCTATTATCTATCCTCAATCCTATCCTTTCCTCTATCCTATCCTATCCTCTGTCCTATCCTATCCTCTATCCTATCCTATCCTCTATCCTATCCTATCCTCTATCCTATCCTATCCTCTATCCTATACAATCCTCTATCCTATCCTATCCTCTATCCTATCCTATCCTATCCTCTATCCTATCCTATCCTGTATCCTATCGTATCCTCTATCCTATCCTATCCTCTATCCTATCCTATCCTCTATCCTATCCTATCCTCTATCCTATCCTATCCTCTATCCTATCCTATCCTCTATCCTATCCTATCCTCTATCCTATCCTATCCTCTATCCTATCCTATCCTCTATCCTATCCTATCCTCTATCCTATCCTATCCTCTACCTTATCCTATCCTCTATCCTATACAATCCTCTATCCTATCCTATCCTCTATCCTATCCTATCCTATCCTATCCTGTATCCTATCGTATCCTCTATCCTCTATCCTATCCTATCCACTATCCTATCCTATCCTCTATCCTATCCTATCGTCTATCCTATCTTCTATCCTATCCTATGCTCTATCCTATCAAATCCCCTATCCTATCCTCTATCCTATCCTATCCTCTGTCCTATCCTATCCTCTATCCTATCCTATCCTCTATCCTATCCTATCCTCTATCCTATCCTATCCTCTAACCTATCCTATCCTCTATCCTATCCTATCCTCTATCCTATCTTATCTTCTATCTTATCCTATCACCTATCCTATCCTATCCTCTATCCTATCTTATCTTCTATCTTATCCTATCACCTATCCTATCAAATCCCCTATCCTATTCTCTATCCTATCCTATCCTGTATCCTATCCAATCCTCTATCCTATCCTATCATCTATCCTCAATCCTATCCTCTATCCTATCCTATCCTCTATCCTATAATATCATATATCCGTTCCTATTCTCTATCCTATCCTATCCTCTATCCTATCCTATCCTCTATCCTATCCTATCCTCTATCCTATCCTATCCTCTGTCCTATCCTATCCTCTATCCTATACTATACTCTATCCTATCCTATCCTCTACCCTATCCTATCCTCTATCCTATACAATACGCTATCCTATCCTATCCTCTATCCTATCCTCTATCCTATCCTATCCTCTATCCAATCCTATCCTCTATCCTATCCTATACTGTATCCTATCCTCTTCTATATCCTATCCTATCTTCTATCCTATCCTATCCTCTATCCTATCAAATCCCCTAAACTATCCTCTGTCCTATCCTATCCTCTATCCTATCCTCTATCCTCTATCCTATCCTATCCTCTATCCTATAATATCATATATCCGTTCCTATTCTCTATCCTATCCTATCCTCTATCCTATCCAATCCTCTATCCTATCCTATCCTCTATCCTATCCTATCCTCTAGCCTATACAATCCTCTATCCTACCCTATCCTCTATCCTATCCTATCCTCTATTCTATCCTATCCTCTATCATATCCTATCCTCTATCCTATCCTATCCTCTATCCTAACATATCCTTTATCCTATCCTATCCTCTGTCGTATCCTATCCTCTATCCTTTCCTATCGTTTATCCTATCCTCTATCCTATCGTATACTCTATCCTATCCTATCCTCTATCCTATGCTATCCTATATCCCATCCTATCTTCTATCCTATCCTATCCTCTATCCTATCAAATCCCCTATCCTATCCTCTGTCCTATCCTATCCTCTATCCTACCCTATCCTCTATCCTATCCTATCCTCTATCCTATCCTATCCTCTATCCTATCCTATCCTCTATCCTATCCTATCCTCTATCCTATACAATCCTCTATCCTATCCTATCCTCTATCCTATCCTATCCTCTATCCTATACAATCCTCTATCCTATCCTATCCTCTATCCTATCCTATCCTCTATCCTATTCTCTATCCTATCCTATCCTCTATCCTATCCTATCCTCTATCCTATCCTATCCTCTATCCTATCCTATCCTCTATCCTATCCTGTCCTCTATCCTATCCTATCCTCTATCCTATCCTATCCTATATCCTATCCTATACTCTATCCTATCCTATCCTCTATCCTATCCTATCCTCTATCCTATGCTATCCTCTATCCTATCCTATCCTCTAACCTATCCTATCCTCTGTCCTATCCTATCCTCTATCCTATCCTATCCTCTATCCTATCCTCTATCCTATGCTATCCTCTATCCTATCCTATCCTCTATCCTATCCTATCCTCTGTCCTATCCTATCCTCTATCCTATCCTATCCTCTATCCTATCCTCTATCCAATCCTCTATCCTATCCTCTATACTATCAAATCCCCTATCCTATCCTCTGTCCTATCCTATCCTCTATCCTATCCTATCCTCTATCCTATCCTATCCTCTATCCTATCCTATCCTCTATCCTCTCCTATCCTCTATCCTATCCTATCCTCTATCCTATCCTATGCTCTATCCTATCCTATCCTCTATCCTATCCTCTATCCTATCCTATCCTCTGTCCTATCCTATCCTCTATCCTATCCTATCCTCTATCCTATCCTATCCTCTATCCTATCCTCTATCCTACCCTATCCTCTATCCTATCTGATCCTCTATCCTATCCTATCCTCTATCCTATCAAATCCCTTACCCTATGCTCTATCCTATCCTACCCTCTATAATACCGTATACTCTATCGTATCCTATCCTCTATCCTATAATATCATCTATCCGTTCCTATTCTCTATCCTATCCTCTATCCTATCCTATCCTCTATCCTATCCTATCCTCTATCCTATCCTATCCTCTATCCTATCGTATCCTCTATCCTATCCTATCCTCTATCCTATCCTATCCTCTATCCTATCCTATCCTCTATCCTATCCTATCCTCTATCCTATCCTATCCTCTATCCTATCCTATCCTCTATCCTCTATCCTATCCTATCCTCTATCCTCTATCCTATCCTATCCTCTATCCTATAATATCATATATCCGTTCCTATTCTCTATCCTATCCTATCCTCTTCCTATCCTATCTTCTATCCTATCCTATCCTCTATCCTATCCTATCCTCTATCCTATCCTATCCTCTATCCTATCCTATCCTGTATCCTATCCTATCCTATATCCTATCCTATCTTCTATCCTATCCTATCCTCTATCCTATCAAATCCCCTAAACTATCCTCTGTCCTATCCTATCCTCTATCCTATCCTCTATCCTCTATCCTATCCTATCCTCTATCCTATCCTATCCTCTATCCTATAATATCATATATCCGTTCCTATTCTCTATCCTATCCTATCCTCTATCCTATCCAATCCTCTATCCTATCCTATCCTCTATCCTATCCTATCCTCTAGCCTATACAATCCTCTATCCTACCCTATCCTCTATCCTATCCTATCCTCTATTCTATCCTATCCTCTATCATATCCTATCCTCTATCCTATCCTATCCTCTATCCTAACCTATCCTTTATCCTATCCTATCCTCTGTCGTATCCTATCCTCTATCCTTTCCTATCGTTTATCCTATCCTCTATCCTATCGTATACTCTATCCTATCCTATCCTCTATCCTATGCTATCCTATATCCCATCCTATCTTCTATCCTATCCTATCCTCTATCCTATCAAATCCCCTATCCTATCCTCTGTCCTATCCTATCCTCTATCCTACCCTATCCTCTATCCTATCCTATCCTCTATCCTATCCTATCCTATCCTCTATCCTATCCTACCCTCTATCCTATCCTATCCTCTATCCTATCCTATCCTCTATCCTATCCTATCGTTTATCCTATCCTCTATCCTATCCTATCCTCTATCCTATCCTATCCTCTATCCTATTCTCTATCCTATCCTATCCTCTATCCTATCCTATCCTCTATCCTATCCTATCCTCTATCCTATCCTATCCTCTATCCTATCCTCTATCCTATGCTATCCTCTATCCTATCCTATCCTCTATCCTATCCTATCCTCTGTCCTATCCTATCCTCTATCCTATCCTATCCTCTATCCTATCCTCTATCCAATCCTCTATCCTATCCTCTATACTATCAAATCCCCTATCCTATCCTCTGTCCTATCCTATCCTCTATCCTATCTTATCTTCTATCTTATCCTATCACCTATCCTATCAAATCCCCTATCCTATTCTCTATCCTATCCTATCCTGTATCCTATCCAATCCTCTATCCTATCCTATCATCTATCCTCAATCCTATCCTCTATCCTATCCTATCCTCTATCCTATAATATCATATATCCGTTCCTATTCTCTATCCTATCCTATCCTCTATCCTATCCTATCCTCTATCCTATCCTATCCTCTATCCTATCCTATCCTCTGTCCTATCCTATCCTCTATCCTATACTATACTCTATCCTATCCTATCCTCTACCCTATCCTATCCTCTATCCTATACAATACGCTATCCTATCCTATCCTCTATCCTATCCTCTATCCTATCCTATCCTCTATCCAATCCTATCCTCTATCCTATCCTATACTGTATCCTATCCTCTTCTATATCCTATCCTATCTTCTATCCTATCCTATCCTCTATCCTATCAAATCCCCTAAACTATCCTCTGTCCTATCCTATCCTCTATCCTATCCTCTATCCTCTATCCTATCCTATCCTCTATCCTATAATATCATATATCCGTTCCTATTCTCTATCCTATCCTATCCTCTATCCTATCCAATCCTCTATCCTATCCTATCCTCTATCCTATCCTATCCTCTAGCCTATACAATCCTCTATCCTACCCTATCCTCTATCCTATCCTATCCTCTATTCTATCCTATCCTCTATCCTATCCAATCCTCTATCCTATCCTATCCTCTATCCTATCCTATCCTCTAGCCTATACAATCCTCTATCCTACCCTATCCTCTATCCTATCCTATCCTCTATCCTATCCTATCCACTATCCTATCCTATCCTCTATCCTATCCTATCCTCTATCCTATACAATCCTCTATCCTATCCTATCCTCTATCCTATCCTATCCTCTATCCTATACAATCCTCTATCCTATCCTATCCTCTATCCTATCCTATCCTCTATCCTATTCTCTATCCTATCCTATCCTCTATCCTATCCTATCCTCTATCCTATCCTATCCTCTATCCTATCCTATCCTCTATCCTATCCTGTCCTCTATCCTATCCTATCCTCTATCCTATCCTATCCTATATCCTATCCTATACTCTATCCTATCCTATCCTCTATCCTATCCTATCCTCTATCCTATGCTATCCTCTATCCTATCCTATCCTCTAACCTATCCTATCCTCTGTCCTATCCTATCCTCTATCCTATCCTATCCTCTATACTATCCTCTATCCTATGCTATCCTCTATCCTATCCTATCCTCTATCCTATCCTATCCTCTGTCCTATCCTATCCTCTATCCTATCCTATCCTCTATCCTATCCTCTATCCAATCCTCTATCCTATCCTCTATACTATCAAATCCCCTATCCTATCCTCTGTCCTATCCTATCCTCTATCCTATCCTATCCTCTATCCTATCCTATCCTCTATCCTATCCTATCCTCTATCCTCTCCTATCCTCTATCCTATCCTATCCTCTATCCTATCCTATGCTCTATCCTATCCTATCCTCTATCCCATCCTATCCGCTATCGTATCCCATCCTCTATCCTATGCTATCCTCTATCACATCCTATCCACTGTCCTTTCCTATCCTCTATCCAATACTATCCTCCATCCTATCCTGTCCTCTATCCTATCCTATCCTCTATCCTATCCTATCCTCTATCTAATCCTATCCTCTATACCATCCTATCCTCTATCCAATCCTATCCTCTATCATATCCTATCGTTTATCCTATCCTATCCTCTATCCTATTCTATCCTCTATCGTATCCTGTCCTCTATCCTACCCTACCATCTATCCTATCCTATCCTCTATCCCATCCTATGCTCTATCCTATCCTATCCTCGATACTATCCTATCCTCTATCCAATCCTGTCCTCTATCCTATCCTATCTTCTATCCTATCCTATCCTCTATCTAATCCTATCCTCTATACCATCCTATCCTCGATCATATCCTATCCTCTATCCTATCCTATCCTCTATCGTATCCTATCCCCCATCCTATCCTATCCTCAATCCTATTATATCCTCCATCCTATCCTATCCTCTATCCTATCCTATCCTCTATCCTTTCCTATCCTCTATCTTATCCTATCCTCAAACCTATCCTATCCTCTATACTTTCCTATCCTCTATCCTATCCTATCCTCTATCCTATCCTCTATCCTATCCTATCCTATCCTATATCCTATCCTGTCCTCTATCCTATCCTATCTTCTATCTTATCATATCCTCTATCCCATCCTATCCTCCATCCTATCCTCCATCCTATCCTATCCTCTATCCTATACTATCCTCTATCCTATCCTATCCTCTATCGTATCCTATCCTCTATCCTATCTTATCCGCTGTCCAATCCTATCCTCTATCCTATTCTAGCCTCTATCCTATCCTATCGTCTAACCTTTCCTATCCTCTATACTCTCCTCTATCGTATCCTATCCTCTATCGTAACCTACCATCTATCCTATCCTATCCTCTATCCCATCCTATCCGCTATCGTATCCCATCCTCTATCCTATGCTATCCTCTATCATATCCTATCCTCTATCCTATCCTATCCTCTATCTCATCCTATCCTCTATTCCATCCTATCCTCTATTCCATCCTATCCTCCACCCTATCCTATCCTCTATCCTATTCTACCCTCTATCCAATCCTATCCTCTATCCTATCCTATCCTCTATCCTATCCTATCCTCTATCCTATCCTATCCTCTATCCTATCCTATCCGCTATCCTATCCTATCCTCTATCCTATCCTATCATTTATCCTATCCGATCCTCTATCCTATCCTATCCTCTATCCTATCCTATCCTCTATCCTATCCTATCTTCTATCTTATCATATCCTCTATCCCATCCTATCCTCCATCCTATCCTATCCTCTATCCTATACTATCCTCTATCCTAACCTATCCTCTACCGTATCCTACCATCTATCCTACCATGTGTCCTAACTTCTATCACATCCTATCCACTGTCCTTTCCTACCCTCTATCTTATCCTATCCTCTATCCAATACTATCCTCCATCCTATCCTATCCTCTATCGTATCCTATCCTCTATCCAATCCTATCCTCTATCGTACCCTATCGTTTATCCTATCCCATCATCTATCCTATTCTATCCTCTATCGTATCCTGTCCTCTATCCTATCCTACCATCTATCCTATCCTATCCTCTTTCCCATCCTATGCTCTATCCTATCCTATCCTCGATCCTATCCTATCCTCTATCCAATCCTATACTCTATCCGATCCTATCCTTTATCCTATCCTATCCTCTATCTAATCCTATCCTCTATCCGATCCTATCCTCTATCCGATCCTATCCTCTATCCTCTCCTATCCTCAGTCTTATCCTATCCTCTATCCCATCCTGTCCTCCATCTTATCCTATCCTCGATCCTATCCTATCCTCTATCCTATCCTATCTTCTATCTTATCATATCCTCTATCCCATCCTATCCTCCATCCTATCCTATCCTCTATCCTATCCTATCCTCTATCCCATCCTATCCGCTATCGTATCCCATCCTCTATCCTATGCTATTATCTATCACATCCTATCCACTGTCCTTTCCTATCCTCTATCCAATACTATCCTCCATCCTATCCTATCCTCTATCCTATCCTATCTTCTATCTTATCATATCCTCTATCCCATCCTATCCTCCATCCTATCCTATCCTCTATCCTATCCTATCCTCTATCCCATCCTATCCGCTATCGTATCCCATCCTCTATCCTATGCTATTATCTATCACATCCTATCCACTGTCCTTTCCTATCCTCTATCCAATACTATCCTCCATCCTATCCTATCCTCTATCGTATCCTATCCTCTATCCAATCCTATCCTCTATCATATCCTATCGTTTATCCTATCCTATCCTCTATCCTATTCTATCCTCTATCGTATGTTGTCCTCTATCCTACCCTACCATCTATCCTATCCTATCCTCTATCCCATCCTATGCTCTATCCTATCCTATCCTCGATACTATCCTATCCTCTATCCAATCCTGTCCTCTATCCTATCCTATCCTCTATCCTATCCTATCCTCTATCTAATCCTATCCTCTGTCCTATCCTATCCTCTATCCTATCCCATCCTCAGTCTTATCCTATCCTCTATCCCATCCTATCCTCCATCTTATCCTACCCTCTATCCTATCCTATCCTGTATCTCATCCTATCCTCTATACCATCCTATCCTCGATCCTATCCTATCCTCTATCCTATCCTATCCTCTATCGTATCCTATCCCCCATCCTATCCTATCCTCAATCCTATTATATCATCCATCCTATCCTATCCTCTATCCTATCCTATCCTCTATCCTTTCCTATCCTCTATCTTATCCTATCCTCTATCCCATCCTGTCCTCCATCTTATCCTATCCTCTATCCCATCCTATCCTCCATCCTCACCTATCCTCTATCCAATCCTATCCTCTATCCTATTCTACCCTCTATCGAAACCTATCCTCTATGATATCCTATCCTCTATCCAATCCTATCCTCTATCCAATCCTATCCTCTATCGTATCCTATCCTTTATCCTATCCTATCCTCTATCCTATTCTATCATCTATCGTATCCTATCCTCTATTCTATCCTATCCTCTATCCTACCCAATCCCCAATCGTATCCTCTATCCTATCCTATCCTCTATCCTATCCTATCCTCTATCCTATCCTATCCCCTATCCTGTCCTATCCTCAAACCTATCCTATCCTCTATACTTTCCTATCCTCTATCCTATCCTATCCTCTATCCTATCCTATCCTCTATCCTATCCTATCATTTATCCTATCCGATCCTCTATCCTATCCTATCCTCTATCCTATCCTATCCTGTATCCTATCCTATCCTATCTTCTATCCTATCCTATCCTCAATCCTATGCTATCATCTATAATATCCTATGCTCTATCCTATCCTATCCTCTATCCTATCCTATCCTATCCTATCCTATCCTCTATCCTATCCTATCCTCTATCCTATACTATCCTCTATCCTGTCCTATCCTCAATCCTATCCTATCCTCTATACTTTCCTATCCTCTATCCTATCCTATCCTCTATCCTATTCTATCCTCTATCGTATCCTGTCCTCTATTCAATCCTATCCTCTATCCTATCCTATCCTCTATCCTATCCTATCCTCTATCCTATCCTATCCTCTATCCCATCCTATGCTCTATCCTATCCTATCCTCGATACTATCCTATCCTCTATCCAATCCTATCCTCTATCCTATCCTATCCTCTATTCAATCCTATCCTCTATCCTATCCTATCCTCTATCCTATCCTATCCTCTATCCTTTCCTATCCTCTATCTTATCCTATCCTCTATCCCATCCTGTCCTGCATCTTATCCTATCCTCTATCCCATCCTATCCTCCATCCTCACCTATCCTCTATCCAATCCTATCCTCTATCCTATTCTACCCTCTATCGAAACCTATCCTCTATGATATCCTATCCTCTATCCAATCCTATCCTCTATCCAATCCTATCCTCTATCGTATCCTATCCTTTATCCTATCCTATCCTCTATCCTATTCTATCATCTATCGTATCCTATCCTCCATCTTATCCTATCCTCTATCGTATCCCATCCTCTATCCAATCCTATCCTCTATCGTATCCTATCCTTTATCCTATCCTATCCTCTATCCTATTCTATCATCTATCGTATCCTATCCTCCATCTTATCCTATCCTCTATCGTATCCCATCCTCTATCCAATCCTGTCCTCTATCCTATCCTATTCCTCTATCCTATCCTATCCTCGATCCTATCCTATCCTCAGTCTTATCCTATCCTCTATCCCATCCTATCCTCCATCTTATCCTATCCTCGATCCTATCCTATCCTCTTTCCTATCCTATCCTCTATCCTATTCTATCCTCTATCGTATCCTGTCCTCTATCCTACCCTACCATCTATCCTATCCTATCCTCTATCCAATCCTATCCTCTATCCTATCCTATCCTCTATTCAATCCTATCCTCTATCCTATCCTATCCTCTATCCTATCCTATCCTCTGTCCTATCCTATCCTCTATTCAATCCTATCCTCTGTCCTATCTTATCCTCTATCCTATCCTATCCTCTATCCTATCCTATACTCTATCCTATCCTATCCTCTATCCTATCCTATCCGCTATCCTATCCTATCCGCTATCCTATCCTATCCTCTATCCTATCCTATCATTTATCCTATCCGATCCTCTATCCTATCCTATCCTCTATCCAATCCTATCCTCTATCCTATCCTATCCTCTATCCTATCCCATCCTCTATCGTATCCTATCCTCTATCCTATCCTATCCTCTATCCTATCCCATCCTCTATCGTATCCTATCCTCTATCCTATCCTCTTCCTCTATCCTATGCTACCCGCTATCCTATCCTATCCTCTATCCTATCCTATACTCTATCCTATCCTATCCTCTATCCTATCCTATCCTCTATCCTATCCTATCTTCTATCTTATCATATCCTCTATATCATCCTATCCTCCATCCTATCCTATCCTCTATCCTATCCTATCCTCTATCCTATCCTATCCTCTATCCAATCCTATCCTCTATCCTATCCTATCCTCTATCCTATCCTATCCTCTATCCAATCCTATCCTCTATCCTATCCTATCCTCTATCCTATCCCATCCTCTATCGTATCCTATCCTCTATCCTATCCTCTTCCTCTATCCTATGCTACCCGCTATCCTATCCTATCCTCTATCCTATCCTATACTCTATCCTATCCTATCCTCTATCCTATCCTATCTTCTATCCTATCCTATCCTCTATCCTATCCTATACTCTATCCTATCCTATCCTCTATCCTACCTTATCTTCTATCTTATCATATCCTCTATCCCATCCTATCCTCTATCCTATCCTATTCCTCTATCCTATGCTACCCTCTATCCTATCCTATCCTCTATCCTATCCTATACTCTATCCTATCCTATCCTCTATCGTATCCTACCATCTATCCTATCCTATCCTCTATCCCATCCTATCCTCTATCCCATCCTATCCTCCATCATATCCTATCCGCTATCCTATCCTATCCTCTATCCTACCCTATCATTTATCCTATCCGATCCTCTATCCTATCCTATCCTCTATCCTATCCTATCCTCTATCCTATCCTATCTTCTATCTTATCATATCCTCTATCCCATCCTATCCTCCATACTATCCTATCCTCTATCCTATCCTATCCTCTATCCCATCCTATCCGCTATCGTATCCCATCCTCTATCCTATGCTATCCTCTATCACATCCTATCCACTGTCCTTTCCTATCCTCTATCCAATACTATCCTCCATCCTATCCTATCCTCTATCGAATCCTATCCTCTATCCAATCCTATCCTCTATCATATCCTATCGTTTATCCTATCCTATCCTCTATCCTATTCTATCCTCTATCGTATCCTGTCCTCTATCCTACCCTACCATCTATCCTATCCTATCCTCTATCCCATCCTATGCGCTATCCTATCCTATCCTCGATACTATCCTATCCTCTATCCAATCCTGTCCTCTATCCTATCCTATCCTCTATCCTATCCTATCCTCTATCCTATCCTATCCTCTATCTAATCCTATCCTCTGTCCTATCCTATCCTCTATCCTATCCCATCCTCAGTCTTATCCTATCCTCTATCCCATCCTATCCTCCATCTTATCCTATCCTCTATCCTATCCTATCCTCTATCCCATCCTATGCTCTATCCTATCCTATCCTCGATCCTATCCTATCCTCTATCCAATCCTATCCTCTATCCTATCCTATCCTCTATCCTATCCTATCCTCTATCCTACCCTATCTTCTATCTTATCATATCCTCTATCCCATCCTATCCTCTATCCTATCCTATTCCTCTATCCTATGCTATCCTTTATCCTATCCTATACTCTATCCTATCCTATCCTCTATCCTATCCTATCTTCTATCTTATCATATCCTCTATCTCAACCTATCCTCCATCCTATCCTATCCTCTATCCTATCCTATCCTCTATCCTATCCTATCCTCTATTATATCCTATAGTCTATCTCATCCTATCCTCTATTCCATCCTATCCTCTATTCCATCCTATCCTCCATCCTATCCTTTCCTCTATCCTATTCTACCCTCTATCCAATCCTATCCTCTATCCTATCCTATCCTCTATCCTATCCTATCCTCTATCCTATCCTATCCTGTATCCTATCCTATCCGCTATCCTATCCTATCCTCTATCCTACCCTATCATTTATCCTATCCGATCCTCTATCCTATCCTATCCTCTATCCTATCCTATCCTCTATCCTATCCTATCTTCTATCTTATCATATCCTCTATCCCATCCTATCCTCCATCCTATCCTATCCTCTATCCTATCCTATCCTCTATCCCATCCTATCCGCTATCGTATCCCATCCTCTATCCTATGCTATCTTCTATCACATCCTATCCACTGTCCTTTCCTATCCTCTATCCAATACTATCCTCCATCCTATCCTATCCTCTATCGAATCCTATCCTCTATCCAATCCTATCCTCTATCATATCCTATCGTTTATCCTATCCTATCCTCTATCCTATTCTATCCTCTATCGTATCCTGTCCTCTATCCTACCCTACCATCTATCCTATCCTATCCTCTATCCCATCCTATGCGCTATCCTATCCTATCCTCGATACTATCCTATCCTCTATCCAATCCTGTCCTCTATCCTATCCTATCCTCTATCCTATCCTATCCTCTATCCTATCCTATCCTCTATCTAATCCTATCCTCTGTCCTATCCTATCCTCTATCCTATCCCATCCTCAGTCTTATCCTATCCTCTATCCCATCCTATCCTCCATCTTATCCTACCCTCTATCCTATCCTATCCTGTATCTCATCCTATTCTCTATACCATCCTATCCTCCATCCTATCCTATCCTCTATCCTATCCTATCCTCTATCGTATCCTATCCCCCATCCTATCCTATCCTCAATCCTATTATATCATCCATCCTATCCTATCCTCTATCCTATCCTATCCTCTATCCTTTCCTATCCTCTATCTTATCCTATCCTCTATCTCATCCTATCCTCTATTCCATCCTATCCTCTATTCCATCCTATCCTCCATCCTATCCTATCCTCTATCCTATTCTACCCTCTATCCAATCCTATCCTCTATCCTATCCTATCCTCTATCCTATCCTATCCTCTATCCTACCTATCCTGTATCCTATCCTATCCGCTATCCTATCCTATCCTCTATCCTACCCTATCATTTATCCTATCCGATCCTCTATCCTATCCTATCCTCTATCCTATCCTATCCTCTATCCTATCCTATCTTCTATCTTATCATATCCTCTATCCCATCCTATCCTCCATCCTATCCTATCCTCTATCCTATCCTATCCTCTATCCCATCCTATCCGCTATCGTGTCCCATCCTCTATCCTATGCTATCCTCTATCACATCCTATCCACTGTCCTTTCCTATCCTCTATCCAATACTATTCTCCATCCTATCCTATCCTCTATCGTATCCTATCCTCTATCCAATCCTATCCTCTATCATATCCTATCGTTTATCCTATCCTATCCTCTATCCTATTCTATCCTCTATCGTATCCTGTCCTCTATCCTACCCTACCATCTATCCTATCCTATCCTCTATCCCATCCTATGCTCTATCCTATCCTATCCTCGATACTATCCTATCCTCTATCCAATCCTGTCCTCTATCCTATCCTATCCTCTATCCTATCCTATCCTCTATCTAATCCTATCCTCTGTCCTATCCTATCCTCTATCCTATCCCATCCTCAGCCTTATCCTATCCTCTATCCCATCCTATCCTCCATCTAATCCTACCCTCTATCCTATCCTATCCTGTATCTCATCCTATCCTCTATACCATCCTATCCTCGATCCTATCCTATCCTCTATCCTATCCTATCCTCTATCGTATCCTATCCCCCATCCTATCCTATCCTCAATCCTATTATATCATCCATCCTATCCTATCCTCTATCCTATCCTATCCTCTATCCTTTCCTATCCTCTATCTTATCCTATCCTCTATCCCATCCTGTCCTCCATCTTATCCTATCCTCTATCCCATCCTATCCTCCATCCCCACCTATCCTCTATCCAATCCTATCCTCTATCCTATTCTACCCTCTATCGAAACCTATCCTCTATGATATCCTATCCTCTATCCAATCCTATCATCTATCCAATCCTATCCTCTATCGTATCCTATCCTTTATCCTATCCTATCCTCAATCCTATGCTATCCTCTATAATATCCTATGCTCTATCCTATCCTATCCTCTATCCTATCCTATCCTATCCTATCCTATCCTCTATCCTATCCTATCCTCTATCCTATCCTATCCTCTATCGTATCCTCTATCCTATCCTATCCTCTAACCTATCCTCTATCCTATCCTATCCTATATCCAATGCTATCCTCTATCCTATCCTATCCTCTGTTCTATCCTATCCTCTATCCTATCCTATCCTCTATCCTATCCTATCCTCTATCCTATCCTCTATCCTATCCTCTATCCTATCCTCTATCCTATCCTCTATCCTATCCTCTATCCTATCCTCTATCCTATCCTCTATCCTATCCTCTATCCTATCCTCTATCCTATCCTCTATCCTATCCTCTATCCTATCCTATCCTCTATCCTATCCTATCCTCTATCCAATCCTATCCTCAATCATATCCTATCCTCTATCCCATCCTATCCACTATAATATCGTATACTCTATCCTATCCTATCCTTTATACTATCCTATCCTATAGTGTATAATATGCTATCCTCTATCCTATAATATCATATATCCTATCCTATTCTCTATCCTATCCTATCATCTATCGTATCCTATCCTCTATTCTATCCTATCCTCTATCCTACCCAATCCCCAATCGTATCCTCTATCCTATCCTATCCTCTATCCTATCCTATCCTCTATCCTATCCTATCTTCTATCCTATCCTATCCGCTATCGTATCCCATCCTCTATCCTATCCTGTCCTCTGTCATATCCTATCCTCTATCCTATCCTATCCTCTATCCTATCCTAACCTCTATCTCATCCTATCCTCTATTCCATCCTATCCTCGATCCTATCCTATCCTCTATCCTATCCTATCCTCTATCGTATCCTATCCCCTATCCTGTCCTATCCTCAATCCTATCCTATCCTCTATACTTTCCTATCCTCTATCCTATCATATCCTCTATCCTATTCTATCCTCTATCGTATCCTGTCCTCTATCCTACCCTACCATCTATCCTATCCTATCCTCTATCCCATCCTATGCTCTATCCTATCCTATCCTCGATACTATCCTATCCTTTATCCAATCCTGTCCTCTATCCTATCCTATCCTCTATCCTATCCTATCCTCGATCCTATCCTATCCTCAGTCTTATCCTATCCTCTATCCCATCCTATCCTCCATCTTATCCTACCCTCTATCCTATCCTATCCTCTATCCTATCCTATCCTCTATCTCATCCTATCCTCTATTCCATCCTATCCTCTATCCCATCCTATCCTCTATCCTATCCTATTCCTCTATCCTATGCTAACCTTTATTCTATCCTATACTCTATCCTATCCTATCCTCTATCCTATCCTATCTTCTATCTTATCCTATCCTCTATCTCAACCTATCCTCCATCCTATCCTATCCTCTATCCTATCCTATCCTCTATCCTATCCTATCCTCTATTATATCCTATCCTCTATCTCATCCTATCCTCTATTCCATCCTATCCTCTATTCCATCCTATCCTCCATCCTATCCTATCCTCTATCCTATTCTACCCTCTATCCAATCCTATCCTCTATCCTATCCTATCCTCTATCCTATCCTATCCTCTATCCTATCCTATCCTGTATCCTATCCTATCCGCTATCCTATCCTATCCTCTATCCTACCCTATCATTTATCCTATCCGATCCTCTATCCTATCCTATCCTCTATCCTATTCTATCCTCTATCGTATCCTGTCCTCTATCCTACCCTACCATCTATCCTATCCTATCCTCTATCCCATCCTATGCTCTATCCTATCCTATCCTCGATACTATCCTATCCTCTATCCAATCCTGTCCTCTATCCTATCCTATCCTCTATCCTATCCTATCCTCTATCTAATCCTATCCTCTGTCCTATCCTATCCTCTATCCTATCCCATCCTCAGCCTTATCGTATCCTCTATCCCATCCTATCCTCCATCTTATCCTACCCTCTATCCTATCCTATCCTGTATCTCATCCTATCCTCTATACCATCCTATCCTCGATCCTATCCTATCCTCTATCCTATCCTATCCTCTATCGTATCCTATCCCCCATCCTATCCTATCCTCAATCCTATTATATCATCCATCCTATCCTATCCTCTATCCTATCCTATCCTCTATCCTTTCCTATCCTCTATCTTATCCTATCCTCTATCCCATCCTGTCCTCCATCTTATCCTATCCTCTATCCCATCCTATCCTCCATCCTCACCTATCCTCTATCCAATCCTATCCTCTATCCTATTCTACCCTCTATCGAAACCTATCCTCTATGATATCCTATCCTCTATCCAATCCTATCCTCTATCCAATCCTATCCTCTATCCTACCCTATCTTCTATCTTATCATATCCTCTATCCCATCCTATCCTCTATCCTATCCTATTCCTCTATCCTATGCTATCCTTTATCCTATCCTATACTCTATCCTATCCTATCCTCTATCCTATCCTATCTTCTATCTTATCATATCCTCTATCTCAACCTATCCTCCATCCTATCCTATCCTCTATCCTATCCTATCCTCTATCCTATCCTATCCTCTATTATATCCTATCCTCTATCTCATCCTATCCTCTATTCCATCCTATCCTCTATTCCATCCTATCCTCCATCCTATCCTATCCTCTATCCTATTCTACCCTCTATCCAATCCTATCCTCTATCCTATCCTATCCTCTATCCTATCCTATCCTCTATCCTATCCTATCCTGTGTCCTATCCTATCCGCTATCCTATCCTATCCTCTATCCTACCCTATCATTTATCCTATCCGATCCTCTATCCTATCCTATCCTCTATCCTATCCTATCCTCTATCCTATCATATCCTCTATCCTATCCTATCTTCTATCTTATCATATCCTCTATCCCATCCTATCCTCCATCCTATCCTATCCTCTATCCTATCCTATCCTCTATCCCATCCTATCCGCTATCGTATCCCATCCTCTATCCTATGCTATCCTCTATCACATCCTATCCACTGTCCTTTCCTATCCTCTATCCAATACTATCCTCCATCCTATCCTATCCTCTATCGAATCCTATCCTCTATCCAATCCTATCCTCTATCATATCCTATCGTTTATCCTATCCTATCCTCTATCCTATTCTATCCTCTATCGTATCCTGTCCTCTATCCTACCCTACCATCTATCCTATCCTATCCTCTATCCCATCCTATGCGCTATCCTATCCTATCCTCGATACTATCCTATCCTCTATCCAATCCTGTCCTCTATCCTATCCTATCCTCTATCCTATCCTATCCTCTATCCTATCCTATCCTCTATCTAATCCTATCCTCTGTCCTATCCTATCCTCTATCCTATCCCATCCTCAGTCTTATCCTATCCTCTATCCCATCCTATCCTCCATCTTATCCTACCCTCTATCCTATCCTATCCTGTATCTCATCCTATTCTCTATACCATCCTATCCTCGATCCT
Source organism: Halictus rubicundus (assembly GCF_050948215.1). Taxonomy (NCBI): domain Eukaryota; kingdom Metazoa; phylum Arthropoda; class Insecta; order Hymenoptera; family Halictidae; genus Halictus; species Halictus rubicundus. Next base: position 189,021 of record NW_027488877.1, read on the forward strand.
ATCCTATCCTCTATCCTATCCTATCCTCTATCGTATCCTATCCCCCATCCTATCCTATCCTCAATCCTATTATATCATCCATCCTATCCTATCCTCTATCCTATCCTATCCTCTATCCTTTCCTATCCTCTATCTTATCCTATCCTCTATCTCATCCTATCCTCTATTCCATCCTATCCTCTATTCCATCCTATCCTCCATCCTATCCTATCCTCTATCCTATTCTACCCTCTATCCAATCCTATCCTCTATCCTATCCTATCCTCTATCCTATCCTATCCTCTATCCTACCTATCCTGTATCCTATCCTATCCGCTATCCTATCCTATCCTCTATCCTACCCTATCATTTATCCTATCCGATCCTCTATCCTATCCTATCCTCTATCCTATCCTATCCTCTATCCTATCCTATCTTCTATCTTATCATATCCTCTATCCCATCCTATCCTCCATCCTATCCTATCCTCTATCCTATCCTATCCTCTATCCCATCCTATCCGCTATCGTGTCCCATCCTCTATCCTATGCTATCCTCTATCACATCCTATCCACTGTCCTTTCCTATCCTCTATCCAATACTATTCTCCATCCTATCCTATCCTCTATCGTATCCTATCCTCTATCCAATCCTATCCTCTATCATATCCTATCGTTTATCCTATCCTATCCTCTATCCTATTCTATCCTCTATCGTATCCTGTCCTCTATCCTACCCTACCATCTATCCTATCCTATCCTCTATCCCATCCTATGCTCTATCCTATCCTATCCTCGATACTATCCTATCCTCTATCCAATCCTGTCCTCTATCCTATCCTATCCTCTATCCTATCCTATCCTCTATCTAATCCTATCCTCTGTCCTATCCTATCCTCTATCCTATCCCATCCTCAGCCTTATCCTATCCTCTATCCCATCCTATCCTCCATCTAATCCTACCCTCTATCCTATCCTATCCTGTATCTCATCCTATCCTCTATACCATCCTATCCTCGATCCTATCCTATCCTCTATCCTATCCTATCCTCTATCGTATCCTATCCCCCATCCTATCCTATCCTCAATCCTATTATATCATCCATCCTATCCTATCCTCTATCCTATCCTATCCTCTATCCTTTCCTATCCTCTATCTTATCCTATCCTCTATCCCATCCTGTCCTCCATCTTATCCTATCCTCTATCCCATCCTATCCTCCATCCCCACCTATCCTCTATCCAATCCTATCCTCTATCCTATTCTACCCTCTATCGAAACCTATCCTCTATGATATCCTATCCTCTATCCAATCCTATCATCTATCCAATCCTATCCTCTATCGTATCCTATCCTTTATCCTATCCTATCCTCAATCCTATGCTATCCTCTATAATATCCTATGCTCTATCCTATCCTATCCTCTATCCTATCCTATCCTATCCTATCCTATCCTCTATCCTATCCTATCCTCTATCCTATCCTATCCTCTATCCTATCCTATCCTCTATCGTATCCTCTATCCTATCCTATCCTCTAACCTATCCTCTATCCTATCCTATCCTATATCCTATCCTATCCTCTATCCTATCCTATCCTCTATCCTATCCTCTATCCTATCCTCTATCCTATCCTCTATCCTATCCTCTATCCTATCCTCTATCCTATCCTCTATCCTATCCTTTATCCTATCCTCTATCCTATCCTCTATCCTATCCTCTATCCTATCCTCTATCCTATCCTCTATCCTATCCTATCCTCTATCCTATCCTATCCTCTATCCAATCCTATCCTCAATCATATCCTATCCTCTATCCCATCCTATCCACTATAATATCGTATACTCTATCCTATCCTATCCTTTATACTATCCTATCCTATAGTGTATAATATGCTATCCTCTATCCTATAATATCATATATCCTATCCTATTCTCTATCCTATCCTATGCTCTATCCTATCCTATACTCTATCCTATCCTATCCTCTATCCTATCCTATCTTCTATCTTATCATATCCTCTATCTCAACCTATCCTCCATCCTATCCTATCCTCTATCCTATCCTATCCTCTATCCTATCCTATCCTCTATTATATCCTATCCTCTATCTCATCCTATCCTCTATTCCATCCTATCCTCTATTCCATCCTATCCTCCATCCTATCCTATCCTCTATCCTATTCTACCCTCTATCCAATCCTATCCTCTATCCTATCCTATCCTCTATCCTATCCTATCCTCTATCCTATCCTATCCTGTGTCCTATCCTATCCGCTATCCTATCCTATCCTCTATCCTACCCTATCATTTATCCTATCCGATCCTCTATCCTATCCTATCCTCTATCCTATCCTATCCTCTATCCTATCATATCCTCTATCCTATCCTATCTTCTATCTTATCATATCCTCTATCCCATCCTATCCTCCATCCTATCCTATCCTCTATCCTATCCTATCCTCTATCCCATCCTATCCGCTATCGTATCCCATCCTCTATCCTATGCTATCCTCTATCACATCCTATCCACTGTCCTTTCCTATCCTCTATCCAATACTATCCTCCATCCTATCCTATCCTCTATCGAATCCTATCCTCTATCCAATCCTATCCTCTATCATATCCTATCGTTTATCCTATCCTATCCTCTATCCTATTCTATCCTCTATCGTATCCTGTCCTCTATCCTACCCTACCATCTATCCTATCCTATCCTCTATCCCATCCTATGCGCTATCCTATCCTATCCTCGATACTATCCTATCCTCTATCCAATCCTGTCCTCTATCCTATCCTATCCTCTATCCTATCCTATCCTCTATCCTATCCTATCCTCTATCTAATCCTATCCTCTGTCCTATCCTATCCTCTATCCTATCCCATCCTCAGTCTTATCCTATCCTCTATCCCATCCTATCCTCCATCTTATCCTACCCTCTATCCTATCCTATCCTGTATCTCATCCTATTCTCTATACCATCCTATCCTCGATCCTATCCTATCCTCTATCCTATCCTATCCTCTATCGTATCCTATCCCCCATCCTATCCTATCCTCAATCCTATTATATCATCCATCCTATCCTATCCTCTATCCTATCCTATCCTCTATCCTTTCCTATCCTCTATCTTATCCTATCCTCTATCTCATCCTATCCTCTATTCCATCCTATCCTCTATTCCATCCTATCCTCCATCCTATCCTATCCTCTATCCTATTCTACCCTCTATCCAATCCTATCCTCTATCCTATCCTATCCTCTATCCTATCCTATCCTCTATCCTACCTATCCTGTATCCTATCCTATCCGCTATCCTATCCTATCCTCTATCCTACCCTATCATTTATCCTATCCGATCCTCTATCCTATCCTATCCTCTATCCTATCCTATCCTCTATCCTATCCTATCTTCTATCTTATCATATCCTCTATCCCATCCTATCCTCCATCCTATCCTATCCTCTATCCTATCCTATCCTCTATCCCATCCTATCCGCTATCGTGTCCCATCCTCTATCCTATGCTATCCTCTATCACATCCTATCCACTGTCCTTTCCTATCCTCTATCCAATACTATTCTCCATCCTATCCTATCCTCTATCGTATCCTATCCTCTATCCAATCCTATCCTCTATCATATCCTATCGTTTATCCTATCCTATCCTCTATCCTATTCTATCCTCTATCGTATCCTGTCCTCTATCCTACCCTACCATCTATCCTATCCTATCCTCTATCCCATCCTATGCTCTATCCTATCCTATCCTCGATACTATCCTATCCTCTATCCAATCCTGTCCTCTATCCTATCCTATCCTCTATCCTATCCTATCCTCTATCTAATCCTATCCTCTGTCCTATCCTATCCTCTATCCTATCCCATCCTCAGCCTTATCCTATCCTCTATCCCATCCTATCCTCCATCTAATCCTACCCTCTATCCTATCCTATCCTGTATCTCATCCTATCCTCTATACCATCCTATCCTCGATCCTATCCTATCCTCTATCCTATCCTATCCTCTATCGTATCCTATCCCCCATCCTATCCTAGCCTCAATCCTATTATATCATCCATCCTATCCTATCCTCTATCCTATCCTATCCTCTATCCTTTCCTATCCTCTATCTTATCCTATCCTCTATCCCATCCTGTCCTCCATCTTATCCTATCCTCTATCCCATCCTATCCTCCATCCCCACCTATCCTCTATCCAATCCTATCCTCTATCCTATTCTACCCTCTATCGAAACCTATCCTCTATGATATCCTATCCTCTATCCAATCCTATCATCTATCCAATCCTATCCTCTATCGTATCCTATCCTTTATCCTATCCTATCCTCAATCCTATGCTATCCTCTATAATATCCTATGCTCTATCCTATCCTATCCTCTATCCTATCCTATCCTATCCTATCCTATCCTCTATCCTATCCTATCCTCTATCCTATCCTATCCTCTATCCTATCCTATCCTCTATCGTATCCTCTATCCTATCCTATCCTCTAACCTATCCTCTATCCTATCCTATCCTATATCCAATGCTATCCTCTATCCTATCCTATCCTCTGTTCTATCCTATCCTCTATCCTATCCTATCCTCCATCTAATCCTACCCTCTATCCTATCCTATCCTGTATCTCATCCTATCCTCTATACCATCCTATCCTCGATCCTATCCTATCCTCTATCCTATCCTATCCTCTATCGTATCCTATCCCCCATCCTATCCTATCCTCAATCCTATTATATCATCCATCCTATCCTATCCTCTATCCTATCCTATCCTCTATCCTTTCCTATCCTCTATCTTATCCTATCCTCTATCCCATCCTGTCCTCCATCTTATCCTATCCTCTATCCCATCCTATCCTCCATCCCCACCTATCCTCTATCCAATCCTATCCTCTATCCTATTCTACCCTCTATCGAAACCTATCCTCTATGATATCCTATCCTCTATCCAATCCTATCATCTATCCAATCCTATCCTCTATCGTATCCTATCCTTTATCCTATCCTATCCTCAATCCTATGCTATCCTCTATAATATCCTATGCTCTATCCTATCCTATCCTCTATCCTATCCTATCCTATCCTATCCTATCCTCTATCCTATCCTATCCTCTATCCTATCCTATCCTCTATCCTATCCTATCCTCTATCGTATCCTCTATCCTATCCTATCCTCTAACCTATCCTCTATCCTATCCTATCCTATATCCAATGCTATCCTCTATCCTATCCTATCCTCTGTTCTATCCTATCCTCTATCCTATCCTATCCTCTATCCTATCCTATCCTCTATCCTATCCTCTATCCTATCCTCTATCCTATCCTCTATCCTATCCTCTATCCTATCCTCTATCCTATCCTCTATCCTATCCTCTATCCTATCCTCTATCCTATCCTCTATCCTATCCTCTATCCTATCCTCTATCCTATCCTCTATCCTATCCTATCCTCTATCCTATCCTATCCTCTATCCAATCCTATCCTCAATCATATCCTATCCTCTATCCCATCCTATCCACTATAATATCGTATACTCTATCCTATCCTATCCTTTATACTATCCTATCCTATAGTGTATAATATGCTATCCTCTATCCTATAATATCATATATCCTATCCTATTCTCTATCCTATCCTATGCTCTATCCTATCCTATCCTCGATACTATCCTATCCTTTATCCAATCCTGTCCTCTATCCTATCCTATCCTCTATCCTATCCTATCCTCGATCCTATCCTATCCTCAGTCTTATCCTATCCTCTATCCCATCCTATCCTCCATCTTATCCTACCCTCTATCCTATCCTATCCTCTATCCTATCCTATCCTCTATCTCATCCTATCCTCTATTCCATCCTATCCTCTATCCCATCCTATCCTCTATCCTATCCTATTCCTCTATCCTATGCTAACCTTTATTCTATCCTATACTCTATCCTATCCTATCCTCTATCCTATCCTATCTTCTATCTTATCCTATCCTCTATCTCAACCTATCCTCCATCCTATCCTATCCTCTATCCTATCCTATCCTCTATCCTATCCTATCCTCTATTATATCCTATCCTCTATCTCATCCTATCCTCTATTCCATCCTATCCTCCATCCTATCCTATCCTCTATCCTATTCTACCCTCTATCCAATCCTATCCTCTATCCTATCCTATCCTCTATCCTATCCTATCCTCTATCCTATCCTATCCTGTATCCTATCCTATCCGCTATCCTATCCTATCCTCTATCCTACCCTATCATTTATCCTATCCGATCCTCTATCCTATCCTATCCTCTATCCTATTCTATCCTCTATCGTATCCTGTCCTCTATCCTACCCTACCATCTATCCTATCCTATCCTCTATCCCATCCTATGCTCTATCCTATCCTATCCTCGATACTATCCTATCCTCTATCCAATCCTGTCCTCTATCCTATCCTATCCTCTATCCTATCCTATCCTCTATCTAATCCTATCCTCTGTCCTATCCTATCCTCTATCCTATCCCATCCTCAGCCTTATCGTATCCTCTATCCCATCCTATCCTCCATCTTATCCTACCCTCTATCCTATCCTATCCTGTATCTCATCCTATCCTCTATACCATCCTATCCTCGATCCTATCCTATCCTCTATCCTATCCTATCCTCTATCGTATCCTATCCCCCATCCTATCCTATCCTCAATCCTATTATATCATCCATCCTATCCTATCCTCTATCCTATCCTATCCTCTATCCTTTCCTATCCTCTATCTTATCCTATCCTCTATCCCATCCTGTCCTCCATCTTATCCTATCCTCTATCCCATCCTATCCTCCATCCTCACCTATCCTCTATCCAATCCTATCCTCTATCCTATTCTACCCTCTATCGAAACCTATCCTCTATGATATCCTATCCTCTATCCAATCCTATCCTCTATCCAATCCTATCCTCTATCCTACCCTATCTTCTATCTTATCATATCCTCTATCCCATCCTATCCTCTATCCTATCCTATTCCTCTATCCTATGCTATCCTTTATCCTATCCTATACTCTATCCTATCCTATCCTCTATCCTATCCTATCTTCTATCTTATCATATCCTCTATCTCAACCTATCCTCCATCCTATCCTATCCTCTATCCTATCCTATCCTCTATCCTATCCTATCCTCTATTATATCCTATCCTCTATCTCATCCTATCCTCTATTCCATCCTATCCTCTATTCCATCCTATCCTCCATCCTATCCTATCCTCTATCCTATTCTACCCTCTATCCAATCCTATCCTCTATCCTATCCTATCCTCTATCCTATCCTATCCTCTATCCTATCCTATCCTGTGTCCTATCCTATCCGCTATCCTATCCTATCCTCTATCCTACCCTATCATTTATCCTATCCGATCCTCTATCCTATCCTATCCTCTATCCTATCCTATCCTCTATCCTATCATATCCTCTATCCTATCCTATCTTCTATCTTATCATATCCTCTATCCCATCCTATCCTCCATCCTATCCTATCCTCTATCCTATCCTATCCTCTATCCCATCCTATCCGCTATCGTATCCCATCCTCTATCCTATGCTATCCTCTATCACATCCTATCCACTGTCCTTTCCTATCCTCTATCCAATACTATCCTCCATCCTATCCTATCCTCTATCGAATCCTATCCTCTATCGTATCCTATCCTCTATCCAATCCTATCCTCTATCATATCCTATCGTTTATCCTATCCTATCCTCTATCCTATTCTATCCTCTATCGTATCCTGTCCTCTATCCTACCCTACCATCTATCCTATCCTATCCTCTATCCCATCCTATGCTCTATCCTATCCTATCCTCGATACTATCCTATCCTCTATCCAATCCTGTCCTCTATCCTATCCTATCCTCTATCCTATCCTATCCTCTATCTAATCCTATCCTCTGTCCTATCCTATCCTCTATCCTATCCCATCCTCAGCCTTATCCTATCCTCTATCCCATCCTATCCTCCATCTAATCCTACCCTCTATCCTATCCTATCCTGTATCTCATCCTATCCTCTATACCATCCTATCCTCGATCCTATCCTATCCTCTATCCTATCCTATCCTCTATCGTATCCTATCCCCCATCCTATCCTATCCTCAATCCTATTATATCATCCATCCTATCCTATCCTCTATCCTATCCTATCCTCTATCCTTTCCTATCCTCTATCTTATCCTATCCTCTATCCCATCCTGTCCTCCATCTTATCCTATCCTCTATCCCATCCTATCCTCCATCCCCACCTATCCTCTATCCAATCCTATCCTCTATCCTATTCTACCCTCTATCGAAACCTATCCTCTATGATATCCTATCCTCTATCCAATCCTATCATCTATCCAATCCTATCCTCTATCGTATCCTATCCTTTATCCTATCCTATCCTCAATCCTATGCTATCCTCTATAATATCCTATGCTCTATCCTATCCTATCCTCTATCCTATCCTATCCTATCCTATCCTATCCTCTATCCTATCCTATCCTCTATCCTATCCTATCCTCTATCCTATCCTATCCTCTATCGTATCCTCTATCCTATCCTATCCTCTAACCTATCCTCTATCCTATCCTATCCTATATCCAATGCTATCCTCTATCCTATCCTATCCTCTGTTCTATCCTATCCTCTATCCTATCCTATCCTCTATCCTATCCTATCCTCTATCCTATCCTCTATCCTATCCTCTATCCTATCCTCTATCCTATCCTCTATCCTATCCTCTATCCTATCCTCTATCCTATCCTCTATCCTATCCTCTATCCTATCCTCTATCCTATCCTCTATCCTATCCTCTATCCTATCCTCTATCCTATCCTCTATCCTATCCTATCCTCTATCCTATCCTATCCTCTATCCAATCCTATCCTCAATCATATCCTATCCTCTATCCCATCCTATCCACTATAATATCGTATACTCTATCCTATCCTATCCTTTATACTATCCTATCCTATAGTGTATAATATGCTATCCTCTATCCTATAATATCATATATCCTATCCTATTCTCTATCCTATCCTATGCTCTATCCTATCCTATCCTCGATACTATCCTATCCTTTATCCAATCCTGTCCTCTATCCTATCCTATCCTCTATCCTATCCTATCCTCGATCCTATCCTATCCTCAGTCTTATCCTATCCTCTATCCCATCCTATCCTCCATCTTATCCTACCCTCTATCCTATCCTATCCTCTATCCTATCCTATCCTCTATCTCATCCTATCCTCTATTCCATCCTATCCTCTATCCCATCCTATCCTCTATCCTATCCTATTCCTCTATCCTATGCTAACCTTTATTCTATCCTATACTCTATCCTATCCTATCCTCTATCCTATCCTATCTTCTATCTTATCCTATCCTCTATCTCAACCTATCCTCCATCCTATCCTATCCTCTATCCTATCCTATCCTCTATCCTATCCTATCCTCTATTATATCCTATCCTCTATCTCATCCTATCCTCTATTCCATCCTATCCTCCATCCTATCCTATCCTCTATCCTATTCTACCCTCTATCCAATCCTATCCTCTATCCTATCCTATCCTCTATCCTATCCTATCCTCTATCCTATCCTATCCTGTATCCTATCCTATCCGCTATCCTATCCTATCCTCTATCCTACCCTATCATTTATCCTATCCGATCCTCTATCCTATCCTATCCTCTATCCTATTCTATCCTCTATCGTATCCTGTCCTCTATCCTACCCTACCATCTATCCTATCCTATCCTCTATCCCATCCTATGCTCTATCCTATCCTATCCTCGATACTATCCTATCCTCTATCCAATCCTGTCCTCTATCCTATCCTATCCTCTATCCTATCCTATCCTCTATCTAATCCTATCCTCTGTCCTATCCTATCCTCTATCCTATCCCATCCTCAGCCTTATCGTATCCTCTATCCCATCCTATCCTCCATCTTATCCTACCCTCTATCCTATCCTATCCTGTATCTCATCCTATCCTCTATACCATCCTATCCTCGATCCTATCCTATCCTCTATCCTATCCTATCCTCTATCGTATCCTATCCCCCATCCTATCCTATCCTCAATCCTATTATATCATCCATCCTATCCTATCCTCTATCCTATCCTATCCTCTATCCTTTCCTATCCTCTATCTTATCCTATCCTCTATCCCATCCTGTCCTCCATCTTATCCTATCCTCTATCCCATCCTATCCTCCATCCTCACCTATCCTCTATCCAATCCTATCCTCTATCCTATTCTACCCTCTATCGAAACCTATCCTCTATGATATCCTATCCTCTATCCAATCCTATCCTCTATCCAATCCTATCCTCTATCCTACCCTATCTTCTATCTTATCATATCCTCTATCCCATCCTATCCTCTATCCTATCCTATTCCTCTATCCTATGCTATCCTTTATCCTATCCTATACTCTATCCTATCCTATCCTCTATCCTATCCTATCTTCTATCTTATCATATCCTCTATCTCAACCTATCCTCCATCCTATCCTATCCTCTATCCTATCCTATCCTCTATCCTATCCTATCCTCTATTATATCCTATCCTCTATCTCATCCTATCCTCTATTCCATCCTATCCTCTATTCCATCCTATCCTCCATCCTATCCTATCCTCTATCCTATTCTACCCTCTATCCAATCCTATCCTCTATCCTATCCTATCCTCTATCCTATCCTATCCTCTATCCTATCCTATCCTGTATCCTATCCTATCCGCTATCCTATCCTATCCTCTATCCTACCCTATCATTTATCCTATCCGATCCTCTATCCTATCCTATCCTCTATCCTATCCTATCCTCTATCCTATCCTATCTTCTATCTTATCATATCCTCTATCCCATCCTATCCTCCATCCTATCCTATCCTCTATCCTATCCTATCCTCTATCCCATCCTATCCGCTATCGTATCCCATCCTCTATCCTATGCTATCCTCTATCACATCCTATCCACTGTCCTTTCCTATCCTCTATCCAATACTATCCTCCATCCTATCCTATCCTCTATCGAATCCTATCCTCTATCCAATCCTATCCTCTATCATATCCTATCGTTTATCCTATCCTATCCTCTATCCTATTCTATCCTCTATCGTATCCTGTCCTCTATCCTACCCTACCATCTATCCTATCCTATCCTCTATCCCATCCTATGCGCTATCCTATCCTATCCTCGATACTATCCTATCCTCTATCCAATCCTGTCCTCTATCCTATCCTATCCTCTATCCTATCCTATCCTCTATCCTATCCTATCCTCTATCTAATACTATCCTCTGTCCTATCCTATCCTCTATCCTATCCCATCCTCAGTCTTATCCTATCCTCTATCCCATCCTATCCTCCATCTTATCCTACCCTCTATCCTATCCTATCCTGTATCTCATCCTATTCTCTATACCATCCTATCCTCGATCCTATCCTATCCTCTATCCTATCCTATCCTCTATCGTATCCTATCCCCCATCCTATCCTATCCTCAATCCTATTATATCATCCATCCTATCCTATCCTCTATCCTATCCTATCCTCTATCCTTTCCTATCCTCTATCTTATCCTATCCTCTATCTCATCCTATCCTCTATTCCATCCTATCCTCTATTCCATCCTATCCTCCATCCTATCCTATCCTCTATCCTATCCTATCCTATATCCAATGCTATCCTCTATCCTATCCTATCCTCTGTTCTATCCTATCCTCTATCCTATCCTATCCTCTATCCTATCCTATCCTCTATCCTATCCTCTATCCAATCCTCTATCCTATCCTCTATCCTATCCTCTATCCTATCCTCTATCCTATCCTCTATCCTATCCTCTATCCTATCCTCTATCCTATCCTCTATCCTATCCTCTATCCTATCCTCTATCCTATCCTCTATCCTATCCTCTATCCTATCCTATCTCTCTATCCAATCCTATCCTCAATCATATCCTATCCTCTATCCCATCCTATCCACTATAATATCGTATACTCTATCCTATCCTATCCTTTATACTATCCTATCCTATAGTGTATAATATGCTATCCTCTATCCTATAATATCATATATCCTATCCTATTCTCTATCCTATCCTATCATCTATCGTATCCTATCCTCTATTCTATCCTATCCTCTATCCTACCCAATCCCCAATCGTATCCTCTATCCTATCCTATCCTCTATCCTATCCTATCCTCTATCCTATCCTATCTTCTATCCTATCCTATCCGCTATCGTATCCCATCCTCTATCCTATCCTGTCCTCTGTCATATCCTATCCTCTATCCTATCCTATCCTCTATCCTATCCTAACCTCTATCTCATCCTATCCTCTATTCCATCCTATCCTCGATCCTATCCTATCCTCTATCCTATCCTATCCTCTATCGTATCCTATCCCCTATCCTGTCCTATCCTCAATCCTATCCTATCCTCTATACTTTCCTATCCTCTATCCTATCATATCCTCTATCCTATTCTATCCTCTATCGTATCCTGTCCTCTATCCTACCCTACCATCTATCCTATCCTATCCTCTATCCCATCCTATGCTCTATCCTATCCTATCCTCGATCCTATCCTATCCTCAGTCTTATCCTATCCTCTATCCCATCCTATCCTCCATCTTATCCTACCCTCTATCCTATCCTATCCTCAATCCTATTATATCATCCATCCTATCCTATCCTCTATCCTATCCTATCCTCTATCCTTTCCTATCCTCTATCTTATCCTATCCTCTATCCCATCCTGTCCTCCATCTTATCCTATCCTCTATCCCATCCTATCCTCCATCCTCACCTATCCTCTATCCAATCCTATCCTCTATCCTATTCTACCCTCTATCGAAACCTATCCTCTATGATATCCTATCCTCTATCCAATCCTATCCTCTATCCAATCCTATCCTCTATCGTATCCTATCCTTTATCCTATCCTATCCTCAATCCTATGCTATCCTCTATAATATCCTATGCTCTATCCTATCCTATCCTCTATCCTATCCTATCCTATCCTATCCTATCCTCTATCCTATCCTATCCTCTATCCTATCCTATCCTCTATCGTATCCTCTATCCTATCCTATCCTCTAACCTATCCTCTATCCTATCCTATCCTATATCCAATGCTATCCTCTATCCTATCCTATCCTCTGTTCTATCCTATCCTCTATCCTATCCTATCCTCTATCCTATCCTATCCTCTATCCTTTCCTATCCTCTATCTTATCCTATCCTCTATCCCATCCTGTCCTCCATCTTATCCTATCCTCTATCCCATCCTATCCTCCATCCTCACCTATCCTCTATCCAATCCTATCCTCTATCCTATTCTACCCTCTATCGAAACCTATCCTCTATTCCATCCTATCCTCGATCCTATCCTATCCTCTATCCTATCCTATCCTATATCGTATCCTATCCCCTATCCTGTCCTATCCTCAATCCTATAGTATCCTCTATACTTTCCTATCCTCTATCCTATCATATCCTCTATCCTATTCTATCCTCTATCGTATCCTGTCCTCTATCCTACCCTACCATCTATCCTATCCTATCCTCTATCCCATCCTATGCTCTATCCTATCCTATCCTCGATCCTATCCTATCCTCAGTCTTATCCTATCCTCTATCCCATCCTATCCTCCATCTTATCCTACCCTCTATCCTATCCTATCCTCTATCCTATCCTATCCTCTATCTCATCCTATCCTCTATTCCATCCTATCCTCTATTCCATCCTATCCTCCATCCTATCCTATCCTCTATCCTATTCTACCCCCTATCCAATCCTATCCTCTATCCTATCCTATCCTCTATCCTATCCTATCCTCTATCCTATCCTATCCTCTATCCTATCCTATCCGCTATCCTATCCTATCCTCTATCCTATCCTATCATTTATCCTATCCGATCCTCTATCCTATCCTATCCTCTATCCTATCCTATCCTCTATCCTATCCTATCTTCTATCTTATCATATCCTCTATCCCATCCTATCCTCCATCATATCCTATCCTCTATCCTATCCTATCCTCTATCCCATCCTATCCGCTATCGTATCCCATCCTCTATCCTATGCTATCCTCTATCACATCCTATCCACTGTCCTTTCCTATCCTCTATCCAATACTATCCTCCATCCTATCCTATCCTCTATCGTATCCTATCCTCTATCCAATCCTATCCTCTATTATATCCTATCGTTTATCCTATCCTATCCTCTATCCTATTCTATCCTCTATCGTATCCTGTCCTCTATCCTACCCTACCATCTATCCTATCCTATCCTCTATCCCATCCTATGCTCTATCCTATCCTATCCTCGATACTATCCTATCCTCTATCCAATCCTGTCCTCTATCCTATCCTATCCTCTATCCTATCCTATCCTCGATCCTATCCTATCCTCAGTCTTATCCTATCCTCTATCCCATCCTATCCTCCATCTTATCCTACCCTCTATCCTATCCTATCCTCTATCCTATCCTATCCTCTATCTCATCCTATCCTCTATTCCATCCTATCCTCTATTCCATCCTATCCTCCATCCTATCCTATCCTCTATCCTATTCTATCCTCTATCCAGTCCTATCCTCTATCCTATCCTATCCTCTATCCTATCCTATCCTCTATCCTATCCTATCCTCTATCCTATCCTATCCGCTATCCTATCCTATCCTCTATCCTATCCTATCATTTATCCTATCCGATCCTCTATCCTATCCTATCCTCTATCCTATCCTATCCTCTATCCTATCCTATCTTCTATCTTATCATATCCTCTATCCCATCCTATCCTCCATCCTATCCTATCCTCTATCCTATACTATCCTCTATCCTAACCTATCCTCTACCGTATCCTACCATCTATCCTACCATCTGTCCTATCTTCTATCACATCCTATCCACTGTCCTTTCCTACCCTCTATCTTATCCTATCCTCTATCCAATACTAGCCTCCATCCTATCCTATCCTCTATCGTATCCTATCCTCTATCCAATCCTATCCTCTATTGTATCCTATCCTTTATCCTATCCTATCCTCTATCCTATTCTATCCTCTATCGTATCCTGTCCTCTATCCTATCCTACCATCTATCCTATCCTAACCTCTATCCCATCCTATGCTCTATCCTATCCTATCCTCGATCCTATCCTATCCTCTATCCAATCCTATCCTCTATCCTATCGTATCCTCTATCTTATACTATCCTCTGTCCAATCCTATCCTCTATCCTATCCTATCCTCTATCCTATCCCATCCTCTATCGTATCCTATCCTCTATCCTATCCTATGCCTCTATCCTATCCTATCCTCTATCCTATCCTATCTTCTATCCTATCCTATCCTCTATCCTATCCTATCTTCTATCCTATCCTATCCTCTATCCTATCCTATACTCTATCCTATCCTATCCTCTATCCTACCCTATCTTCTATCTTATCATATCCTCTATCCCATCCTATCCTCTATCCTATCCTATTCCTCTATCCTATGCTATCCTCTATCCTATTCTATACTCTATCCTATCCTATCCTCTATCCTATCCTATCTTCTATCTTATCATATCCTCTATCTCATCCTATCCTCCATCCTATCCTATCCTCTATCCTATCCTATCCTCTATCCCATCCTATGCTCTATCCTATCCTATCCTCGATCCTATCCTATCCTCTATCCAATCCTATCCTCTATCCTATGCTATCCTCTATCCTATCCTATCCTCTATCCTATCCTATCCTCTATCCTACCCTATCTTCTATCTTATCATATCCTCTATCCCATCCTATCCTCTATCCTATCCTATTCCTCTATCCTATGCTATCCTCTATCCTATCCTATACTCTATCCTATCCTATCCCCTATCCTATCCTATCTTCTATCTTATCATATCCTCTATCTCATCCTATCCCCCATCCTATCCTATCCTCTATCCTATCCTATCCTCTATCCTATCCTATCCTCTATTATATCCTATCCTCTATCTCATCCTATCCTCTATTCCATCCTATCCTCTATTCCATCCTATCCTCCATCCTATCCTATCCTCTATCCTATTCTACCCTCTATCCAATCCTATCCTCTATCCTATCCTATCCTCTATCCTATCCTATCCTCTATCCTATCCTATCCTCTATCCTATCCTATCCGCTATCCTATCCTATCCTCTATCCTACCCTATCATTTATCCTATCCGATCCTCTATCCTATCCTATCCTCTATCCTATCCTATCCTCTATCCTATCCTATCTTCTATCTTATCATATCCTCTATCCCATCCTATCCTCCATCCTATCCTATCCTCTATCCTATCCTATCCTCTATCCCATCCTATCCGCTATCGTATCCCATCCTCTATCCTATGCTATCCTCTATCACATCCTATCCACTGTCCTTTCCTATCCTCTATCCAATACTATCCTCCATCCTATCCTATAATCTATCGTATCCTATCCTCTATCCAATCCTATCCTCTATCATATCCTATCGTTTATCCTATCCTATCCTCTATCCTATTCTATCCTCTATCGTATCCTGTCCTCTATCCTACCCTACCATCTATCCTATCCTATCCTCTATCCCATCCTATGCTCTATCCTATCCTATCCTCGATACTATCCTATCCTCTATCCAATCCTGTCCTCTATCCTATCCTATCCTCTATCCTATCCTATCCTCTATCTAATCCTATCCTCTGTCCTATCCTATCCTCTATCCTATCCCATCCTCAGTCTTATCCTATCCTCTATCCCATCCTATCCTCCATCTTATCCTACCCTCTATCCTATCCTATCCTGTATCTCATCCTATCCTCTATACCATCCTATCCTCGATCCTATCCTATCCTCTATCCTATCCTATCCTCTATCGTATCCTATCCCCCATCCTATCCTATCCACAGTCCTATTATATCATCCATCCTATCCTATCCTCTATCCTATCCTATCCTCTATCCTTTCCTATCCTCTATCTTATCCTATCCTCTATCCCATCCTGTCCTCCATCTTATCCTATCCTCTATCCCATCCTATCCTCCATCCTCACCTATCCTCTATCCAATCCTATCCTCTATCCTATTCTACCCTCTATCGAAACCTATCCTCTATGATATCCTATCCTCTATCCAATCCTATCCTCTATCCAATCCTATCCTCTATCGTATCCTATCCTTTATCCTATCCTATCCTCAATCCTATGCTATCCTCTATAATATCCTATGCTCTATCCTATCCTATCCTCTATCCTATCCTATCCTATCCTATCCTATCCTCTATCCTATCCTATCCTCTATCCTATCCTATCCTCTATCGTATCCTCTATCCTATCCTATCCTCTAACCTATCCTCTATCCTATCCTATCCTATATCCAATGCTATCCTCTATCCTATCCTATCCTCTGTTCTATCCTATCCTCTATCCTATCCTATCCTCTATCCTATCCTATCCTCTATCCTATCCTATCCTCTATCCCATCCTATCCTCCATCTTATCCTACCCTCTATCCTATCCTATCCTCTATCCTATCCTATCCTCTATCTCATCCTATCCTCTATTCCATCCTATCCTCTATTCCATCCTATCCTCCATCCTATCCTATCCTCTATCCTATTCTACCCTCTATCCAATCCTATCCTCTATCCTATCCTATCCTCTATCCTATCCTATCCTCTATCCTATCCTATCCTCTATCCTATCCTATCCGCTATCCTATCCTATCCTCTATCCTATCCTGTCCTCTATCCTATCCTATCCTCTATCCTATCATATCCTCTATCCTATTCTATCCTCTATCGTACCCTGTCCTCTATCCTACCCTACCATCTATCCTATCCTATCCTCTATCCTATCCTATCCTCGATCCTATCCTATCCTCAGTCTTATCCTATCCTCTATCCCATCCTATCCTCCATCCTATCCTATCCTCTATCGTATCCTATCCTCTATCCAATCCTATCCTCTATCATATCCTATCGTTTATCCTATTCTATCCTCTATCGTATCCTGTCCTCTATCCTATCCTACCATCTATCCTATCCTATCCGCTATCGTATCCCATCCTCTATCCTATGCTATCCTCTATCACATCCTATCCACTGTCCTTTCCTATCCTCTATCCAATACTATCCTCCATCCTATTCTATCCTCTATCGTACCCTTTCCTCTATCCTACCCTACCATCTATCCTATCCTATCCTCTATCCCATCCTATGCTCTATCCTATCCTATCCTCGATACTATCCTATCCTCTATCCAATCCTGTCCTCTATCCTATCCTATCGTCTATCCTATCCTATCCTCGATCCTATCCTATCCTCTATCCTATCCTATTCCTCTATCCTATGCTATCCTCTATCCTATTCTATACTCTATCCTATCCTATCCTCTATCCTATCCTATCTTCTATCTTATCATATCCTCTATCTCATCCTATCCTCCATCCTATCCTATCCTCTATCCTATCCTATCCTCTATCCCATCCTATGCTCTATCCTATCCTATCCTCGATCCTATCCTATCCTCTATCCAATCCTATCCTCTATCCTATGCTATCCTCTATCCTATCCTATCCTCTATCCTATCCTATCCTCTATCCTACCCTATCTTCTATCTTATCATATCCTCTATCCCATCCTATCCTCTATCCTATCCTATTCCTCTATCCTATGCTATCCTCTATCCTATCCTATACTCTATCCTATCCTATCCTCTATCCTATCCTATCTTCTATCTTATCATATCCTCTATCTCATCCTATCCCCCATCCTATCCTATCCTCTATCCTATCCTATCCTCTATCCTATCCTATCCTCTATTATATCCTATCCTCTATCTCATCCTATCCTCTATTCCATCCTATCCTCTATTCCATCCTATCCTCCATCCTATCCTATCCTCTATCCTATTCTACCCTCTATCCAATCCTATCCTCTATCCTATCCTATCCTCTATCCTATCCTATCCTCTATCCTATCCTATCCTCTATCCTATCCTATCCGCTATCCTATCCTATCCTCTATCCTACCCTATCATTTATCCTATCCGATCCTCTATCCTATCCTATCCTCTATCCCATCCTATCCTCTATCCTATCCTATCTTCTATCTTATCATATCCTCTATCCCATCCTATCCTCCATCCTATCCTATCCTCTATCCTATCCTATCCTCTATCCCATCCTATCCGCTATCGTATCCCATCCTCTATCCTATGCTATCCTCTATCACATCCTATCCACTGTCCTTTCCTATCCTCTATCCAATACTATCCTCCATCCTATCCTATCCTCTATCGTATCCTATCCTCTATCCAATCCTATCCTCTATCATATCCTATCGTTTATCCTATCCTATCCTCTATCCTATTCTATCCTCTATCGTATCCTGTCCTCTATCCTACCCTACCATCTATCCTATCCTATCCTCTATCCCATCCTATGCTCTATCCTATCCTATCCTCGATACTATCCTATCCTCTATCCAATCCTGTCCTCTATCCTATCCTATCCTCTATCCTATCCTATCTTCTATCTTATCATATCCTCTATCCCATCCTATCCTCCATCCTATCCTATCCTCTATCCTATACTATCCTCTATCCTAACCTATCCTCTACCGTATCCTACCATCTATCCTACCATCTGTCCTAACTTCTATCACATCCTATCCACTGTCCTTTCCTACCCTCTATCTTACCCTATCCTCTATCCAATACTATCCTCCATCCTATCCTATCCTCTATCGTATCCTATCCTCTATCCAATCCTATCCTCTATTGTATCCTATCCTTTATCCTATCCTATCCTCTATCCTATAATATCCTCTATCGTATCCTGTCCTCTATCCTATCCTACCATCTATCCTATCCTAACCTCTATCCCATCCTATGCTTTATCCTATCCTATCCTCGATCCCATCCTATCCTCTATCCAATTCTATCCTCTATCGTATCCTATCCTCTATCGTATCCTATCCTCTATCCAATCCTATCCTCTATCGTACCCTATCGTTTATCCTATCCCATCATCTATCCTATTCTATCCTCTATCGTATCCTGTCCTCTATCCTATCCTACCATCTATCCTATCCTATCCTCTTTCCCATCCTATGCTCTATCCTATCCTATCCTCGATCCTATCCTATCCTCTATCCAATCCTATACTCTATCCGATCCTATCCTTTATCCTATCCTATCCTCTATCTAATCCTATCCTCTATCCGATCCTATCCTCTATCCTCTCCTATGCTCAGTCTTATCCTATCCTCTATCCCATCCTGTCCTCCATCTTACCCTATCCTCGATCCTATCCTATCCTCTATCCAATCCTATCCTCTATCCTATCCTATCCTCTATCCTATCCTATTCCTCTGTCCTATGCTACCCTCTATCCTATCCTGTCCTCTATCCTATCCTATCTTCTATCTTATCATATCCTCTATCCCATCCTATCCTCCATCCTATCGTATCCTCTATCCTATACTATCCTCTATCCTATCCTATCCTCTATCGTATCCTATCCTCTATCCTATCCTATCCGCTGTCCAATCCTATCCTCTATCCTATTCTAGCCTCTATCCTATCCTATCGTCTAACCTTTCCTATCCTCTATACTCTCCTCTATCGTATCCTATCCTCTATCGTAACCTACCATCTATCCTATCCTATCCTCTATCCCATCCCATCCGCTATCGTATCCCATCCTCTATCCTATGCTATCCTCTATCCTAACCTATCCTCTACCGTATCCTACCATCTATCCTACCATCTGTCCTAGCTTCTATCACATCCTATCCACTGTCCTTTCCTACCCTCTATCTTATCCTATCCTCTATCCAATACTAGCCTCCATCCTATCCTATCCTCTATCGTATCCTATCCTCTATCCAATCCTATCCTCTATTGTATCCTATCCTTTATCCTATCCTATCCTCTATCCTATTCTATCCTCTATCGTATCCTGTCCTCTATCCTATCCTACCATCTATCCTATCCTAACCTCTATCCCATCCTATGCTCTATCCTATCCTATCCTCGATCCTATCCTATCCTCTATCCAATCCTATCCTCTATCCTATCGTATCCTCTATCCTATCCTATCCTCTATCGAATCCTATCCTCTATCCTACCATCTGTCCTAGCTTCTATCACATCCTATCCACTGTCCTTTCCTACCCTCTATCTAATCCTATCCTCTATCCAATACTAGCCTCCATCCTATCCTATCCTCTATCGTATCCTATCCTCTATCCAATCCTATCCTCTATTGTATTCTATCCTTTATCCTATTCTATCCTCTATCGTATCCTGTCCTCTATCCTATCCTACCATCTATCCTATCCTAACCTCTATCCCATCCTATGCTCTATCCTATCCTATCCTCGATCCTATCCTATCCTCTATCCAATCCTATCCTCTATCCTATCCTATCCTCTATCCTATCCCATCCTCTATCGTATCCTATCCTCTATCCTATCCTATTCCTCTATCCTGTGCTACCCTCTATCCTATCCTATACTCTATCCTATCCTATCCTCTATCCTATCCTATCCTCTATCCTATCCTATCCGCTATCCTATCCTATCCTCTATCCTATCCTATCATTTATCCTATCCGATCCTCTATCCCATCCTAACCTCCATCCTATCCTATCCTCTATCCTATCCTATCCTCTATCCCATCCTATCCGCTATCGTATCCCATCCTCTATCCTATGCTATCCTCTATCACATCCTATCCACTGTTCTTTCCTATCCTCTATCCAATACTATCCTCCATCCTATCCTATCCTCTATCGTATCCTATCCTCTATTCCATCCTATCCTCGATCCTATCCTATCCTCTATCCTATCCTATCCTCTATCGTATCCTATCCCCTATCCTGTCCTATCCTCAATCCTATCCTATCCTCTATACTTTCCTATCCTCTATCCTATCATATCCTCTATCCTATTCTATCCTCTATCGTACCCTGTCCTCTATCCTACCCTACCATCTATCCTATCCTATCCTCTATCCCATCCTATGCTCTATCCTATCCTATCCTCGATACTATCCTATCCTCTATCCAATCCTGTCCTCTATCCTATCCTATCCTCTATCCTATCCTATCCTCGATCCTATCCTATAATCAGTCTTATCCTATCCTCTATCCCATCCTATCCTCCATCTTATCCTACCCTCTATCCTATCCTATCCTCTATCCTATCCTATCCTCTATCTCATCCTATCCTCTATTCCATCCTATCCTCTATTCCATCCTATCCTCTATCCTATCCTATTCCTCTGTCCTATGCTACCCTCTATCCTATCCTATCCTCTATCCTATCCTATACTCTATCCTATCCTGTCCTCTATCCTATCCTATCTTCTATCTTATCATATCCTCTATCCCATCCTATCCTCCATCCTATCGTATCCTCTATCCTATACTATCCTCTATCCTATCCTATCCTCTATCGTATCCTATCCTCTATCCTATCCTATCCGCTGTCCAATCCTATCCTCTATCCTATTCTAGCCTCTATCCTATCCTATCGTCTAACCTTTCCTATCCTCTATACTCTCCTCTATCGTATCCTATCCTCTATCGTAACCTACCATCTATCCTATCCTATCCTCTATCCCATCCCATCCGCTATCGTATCCCATCCTCTATCCTATGCTATCCTCTATCCTAACCTATCCTCTACCGTATCCTACCATCTATCCTACCATCTGTCCTAGCTTCTATCACATCCTATCCACTGTCCTTTCCTACCCTCTATCTTATCCTATCCTCTATCCAATACTAGCCTCCATCCTATCCTATCCTCTATCGTATCCT
Source organism: Halictus rubicundus (assembly GCF_050948215.1). Classification (NCBI taxonomy): domain Eukaryota; kingdom Metazoa; phylum Arthropoda; class Insecta; order Hymenoptera; family Halictidae; genus Halictus; species Halictus rubicundus. The sequence continues at coordinate 211,875 of NW_027488877.1, forward strand.
ATCCTCTATCCAATCCTATCCGCTATTGTATCCTATCCTTTATCCTATCCTATCCTCTATCCTATTCTATCCTCTATCGTATCCTGTCCTCTATCCTATCCTACCATCTATCCTATCCTAACCTCTATCCCATCCTATGCTCTATCCTATCCTATCCTCGATCCTATCCTATCCTCTATCCAATCCTATCCTCTATCCTATCGTATCCTCTATCCTATCCTATCCTCTATCGAATCCTATCCTCTATCCTACCATCTGTCCTAGCTTCTATCACATCCTATCCACTGTCCTTTCCTACCCTCTATCTAATCCTATCCTCTATCCAATACTAGCCTCCATCCTATCCTATCCTCTATCGTATCCTATCCTCTATCCAATCCTATCCTCTATTGTATCCTATCCTTTATCCTATTCTATCCTCTATCGTATCCTGTCCTCTATCCTATCCTACCATCTATCCTATCCTAACCTCTATCCCATCCTATGCTCTATCCTATCCTATCCTCGATCCTATCCTATCCTCTATCCAATCCTATCCTCTATCCTATCCTATCCTCTATCCTATCCCATCCTCTATCGTATCCTATCCTCTATCCTATCCTATTCCTCTATCCTGTGCTACCCTCTATCCTATCCTATACTCTATCCTATCCTATCCTCTATCCTATCCTATCCTCTATCCTATCCTATCCGCTATCCTATCCTATCATTTATCCTATCCGATCCTCTATCCCATCCTAACCTCCATCCTATCCTATCCTCTATCCTATCCTATCCTCTATCCCATCCTATCCGCTATCGTATCCCATCCTCTATCCTATGCTATCCTCTATCACATCCTATCCACTGTTCTTTCCTATCCTCTATCCAATACTATCCACTGTTCTTTCCTATCCTCTATCCAATACTATCCTCCATCCTATCCTATCCTCTATCGTATCCTATCCTCTATTCCATCCTATCCTCGATCCTATCCTATCCTCTATCCTATCCTATCCTCTATCGTATCCTATCCCCTATCCTGTCCTATCCTCAATCCTATCCTATCCTCTATACTTTCCTATCCTCTATCCTATCATATCCTCTATCCTATCCTATCCTCTATCCCATCCTATGCTCTATCCTATCCTATCCTCGATACTATCCTATCCTCTATCCAATCCTGTCCTCTATCCTATCCTATCCTCTATCCTATCCTATCCTCGATCCTATCCTATCCTCAGTCTTATCCTATCCTCTATCCCATCCTATCCTCCATCTTATCCTACCCTCTATCCTATCCTATCCTCTATCCTATCCTATCCTCTATCTCATCCTATCCTCTATTCCATCCTATCCTCTATTCCATCCTATCCTCTATCCTATCCTATTCCTCTGTCCTATGCTACCCTCTATCCTATCCTATCCTCTATCCTATCCTATACTCTATCCTATCCTGTCCTCTATCCTATCCTATCTTCTATCTTATCATATCCTCTATCCCATCCTATCCTCCATCCTATCGTATCCTCTATCCTATACTATCCTCTATCCTATCCTATCCTCTATCGTATCCTATCCTCTATCCTATCCTATCCGCTGTCCAATCCTATCCTCTATCCTATTCTAGCCTCTATCCTATCCTATCGTCTAACCTTTCCTATCCTCTATACTCTCCTCTATCGTATCCTATCCTCTATCGTAACCTACCATCTATCCTATCCTATCCTCTATCCCATCCCATCCGCTATCGTATCCCATCCTCTATCCTATGCTATCCTCTATCCTAACCTATCCTCTACCGTATCCTACCATCTATCCTACCATCTGTCCTAGCTTCTATCACATCCTATCCACTGTCCTTTCCTACCCTCTATCTTATCCTATCCTCTATCCAATACTAGCCTCCATCCTATCCTATCCTCTATCGTATCCTATCCTCTATCCAATCCTATCCTCTATTGTATCCTATCCTTTATCCTATCCTATCCTCTATCCTATTCTATCCTCTATCGTATCCTGTCCTCTATCCTATCCTACCATCTATCCTATCCTAACCTCTATCCCATCCTATGCTCTATCCTATCCTATCCTCGATCCTATCCTATCCTCTATCCAATCCTATCCTCTATCCTATCGTATCCTCTATCCTATCCTATCCTCTATCGAATCCTATCCTCTATCCTACCATCTGTCCTAGCTTCTATCACATCCTATCCACTGTCCTTTCCTACCCTCTATCTAATCCTATCCTCTATCCAATACTAGCCTCCATCCTATCCTATCCTCTATCGTATCCTATCCTCTATCCAATCCTATCCTCTATTGTATCCTATCCTTTATCCTATTCTATCCTCTATCGTATCCTGTCCTCTATCCTATCCTACCATCTATCCTATCCTAACCTCTATCCCATCCTATGCTCTATCCTATCCTATCCTCGATCCTATCCTATCCTCTATCCAATCCTATCCTCTATCCTATCCTATCCTCTATCCTATCCCATCCTCTATCATATCCTATCCTCTATCCTATCCTATTCCTCTATCCTGTGCTACCCTCTATCCTATCCTATACTCTATCCTATCCTATCCTCTATCCTATCCTATCCTCTATCCTATCCTATCCGCTATCCTATCCTATCCTCTATCCTATCCTATCATTTATCCTATCCGATCCTCTATCCCATCCTAACCTCCATCCTATCCTATCCTCTTTCCTATCCTATCCTCTATCCCATCCTATCCGCTATCGTATCCCATCCTCTATCCTATGCTATCCTCTATCACATCCTATCCACTGTTCTTTCCTATCCTCTATCCAATACTATCCTCCATCCTATCCTATCCTCTATCGTATCCTATCCTCTATCCAATCCTATCCTCTATCATATCCTATCGTTTATCCTATCCTATCCTCTATCCTATTCTATCCTCTATCGTATCCTGTCCTCTATCCTACCCTACCATCTATCCTATCCTATCCTCTATCCCATCCTATGCTCTATCCTATCCTATCCTCGATACTATCCTATCCTCTATCCAATCCTGTCCTCTATCCTATCCTATCCTCTATCCTATCCTATCCTCTATCTAATCCTATCCTCTGTCCTATCCTATCCTCTATCCTATCCCATCCTCAGTCTTATCCTATCCTCTATCCCATCCTATCCTCCATCTTATCCTACCCTCTATCCTATCCTATCCTGTATCTCATCCTATCCTCTATACCATCCTATCCTCGATCCTATCCTATCCTCTATCCTATCCTATCCTCTATCGTATCCTATCCCCCATCCTATCCTATCCTCAATCCTATTATATCATCCATCCTATCCTATCCTCTATCCTATCCTATCCTCTATCCTTTCCTATCCTCTATCTTATCCTATCCTCTATCCCATCCTGTCCTCCATCTTATCCTATCCTCTATCCCATCCTATCCTCCATCCTCACCTACCCTCTATCCAATCCTATCCTCTATCCTATTCTACCCTCTATCGAAACCTATCCTCTATGATATCCTATCCTCTATCCAATCCTATCCTCTATCCAATCCTATCCTCTATCGTATCCTATCCTTTATCCTATCCTATCCTCTATCCTATTCTATCATCTATCGTATCCTATCCTCTATTCTATCCTATCCTCTATCCTACCCAATCCCCAATCGTATCCTCTATCCTATCCTATCCTCTATCCTATCCTATCCTCTATCCTATCCTATCCTCTATCCTATCCTTTCTTCTATCCTATCCTATCCGCTATCGTATCCCATCCTTTATCCTATCCTGTCCTCTATCATATCCTATCCTCTATCCTATCCTATCCTCTATCCTATCCTATCCTCTATCTCATCCTATCCTCTATTCCATCCTATCCTCGATCCTATCCTATCCTCTATCCTATCCTATCCTCTATCGTATCCTATCCCCTATCCTGTCCTATCCTCAAACCTATCCTATCCTCTATACTTTCCTATCCTCTATCCTATCATATCCTCTATCCTATTCTATCCTCTATCGTATCCTGTCCTCTATCCTACCCTACCATCGATCCTATCCTATCCTCAGTCTTATCCTATCCTCTATCCCATCCTATCCTCCATCTTATCCTACCCTCTATCCTATCCTATCCTCTATCCTATCCTATCATCTATCTCATCCTATCCTCTATTCCATCCTATCCTCTATTCCATCCTATCCTCCATCCTATCCTATCCTCTATCCTATTCTACCCTCTATCCAATCCTATCCTCTATCCTATCCTATCCTCTATCCTATCCTATCCTCTATCCTATCCTATCCGCTATCCTATCCTATCCTCTATCCTATCCTATCATTTATCCTATCCGATCCTCTATCCTATCCTATCCTCTATCCTATCCTATCCTCTATCCTATCCTATCTTCTATCTTATCATATCCTCTATCCCATCCTATCCTCCATCCTATCCTATCCTCTATCCTATCCTATCCTCTATCCCATCCTATCCGCTATCGTATCCCATCCTCTATCCTATGCTATCCTCTATCACATCCTATCCACTGTCCTTTCCTATCCTCTATCCAGTCCTATCCTCTATCCTATCCTATCCTCGATCCTATCCTATCCTCTATCCAATCCTATACTCTATCCGATCCTATCCTTTATCCTATCCTATCCTCTATCTAATCCTATCCTCTATCCGATCCTATCCTCTATCCTCTCCTATGCTCAGTCTTATCCTATCCTCTATCCCATCCTGTCCTCCATCTTATCCTATCCTCGATCCTATCCTATCCTCTATCCAATCCTATCCTCTATCGTATCCTATCCTCTATCCTATCCTATTCCTCTGTCCTATGCTACCCTCTATCCTATCCTATCCTCTATCCTATCCTATACTCTATCCTATCCTGTCCTCTATCCTATCCTATCTTCTATCTTATCATATCCTCTATCCCATCCTATCCTCCATCCTATCGTATCCTCTATCCTATACTATCCTCTATCCTATCCTATCCTCTATCGTATCCTATCCTCTATCTTATCATATCCTCTATCCCATCCTATCCTCCATCCTATCCTATCCTCTATCCTATACTATCCTCTATCCTAACCTATCCTCTACCGTATCCTACCATCTATCCTACCATCTGTCCTATCTTCTATCACATCCTATCCACTGTCCTTTCCTACCCTCTATCTTATCCTATCCTCTATCCAATACTATCCTCCATCCTATCCTATCCTCTATCGTATCCTATCCTCTATCCAATCCTATCCTCTATTGTATCCTATCCTTTATCCTATCCTATCCTCTATCCTATTCTAGCCTCTATCGTATCCTGTCCTCTATCCTATCCTACCATCTATCCTATCCTAACCTTTATCCCATCCTATGCTCTATCCTATCCTATCCTCGATCCTATCCTATCCTCTATCCAATCCTATCCTCTATCGTATCCTATCCTCTATCGTATCCTATCCTCTATCCAATCCTATCCTCTATCGTATCCTATCGTTTATCCTATCCCATCATCTATCCTATTCTATCCTCTATCGTATCCTGTCCTCTATCCTATCCTACCATCTATCCTATCCTATCCTCTATCCCATCCTAAGCTCTATCCTATTCTAGCCTCTATCGTATCCTGTCCTCTATCCTATCCTACCATCTATCCTATCCTAACCTTTATCCCATCCTATGCTCTATCCTATCCTATCCTCGATCCTATCCTATCCTCTATCCAATCCTATCCTCTATCGTATCCTATCCTCTATCGTATCCTATCCTCTATCCAATCCTATCCTCTATCGTATCCTATCGTTTATCCTATCCCATCATCTATCCTATTCTATCCTCTATCGTATCCTGTCCTCTATCCTATCCTACCATCTATCCTATCCTATCCTCTATCCCATCCTAAGCTCTATCCTATCCTATCCTCTATCCAATCCTATCCTCTATCCAATCCTATCCTCTATCCGATCCCATCCTCTATCCTATCCTATCATTTATCATATCGGATCCTCTATCCTATCCTATCCTCTATCCTATCCTATCCTCTATCGTATCCTATCTTCTATCTTATCATATCCTCTATCCCATCCTATCCTCCATCCTATCCTATCCTCTATCCTCACCTATCCTCTATCCAATCCTATCCTCTATTCTATTCTACCCTCTATCGAAACCTATCTTCTATGATATCCTATCCTCTATCCAATCCTATCCTCTATCGTATCCTGTCCTCTATCCTACCCTACCATCTATCCTATCCTATCCTCTATCCCATCCTATGCTCTATCCTATCCTATCCTCGATACTATCCTATCCTCTATCCAATCCTGTCCTCTATCCTATCCTATCCTCTATCCTATCCTATCCTCTATCTAATCCTTTCCTCTATCCTATCCTATCCTCTATCCTATCCTATCCTCAGTCTTATCCTATCCTCTATCCCATCCTATCCTCCATCTTATCATACCCTCTATCCTAACCTATCCTGTATCTCATCCTATCCTCTATACCATCCTATCCTCAATCCTATCCTATCCTCCATCCTATCCTATCCTCTATCCCATCCTATCCTCCATCCTCACCTATCCTCTATCCAATCCTATCCTCTATTCTATTCTACCCTCTATCGAAACCTATCTTCTATGATAGCCTATCCTCTATCTAATCCTATCCTCCATCCTATTCTATTCTCTATCGTATCCTGTCCTCTATCGTATCCTACCATCTATCCTATCCTATCCTCTATCCCATCCTATGCTCTATCCTATCCTATCCTCGATCCTATCCTATCCTCTATCCAATCCTATCCTCTATCCTATCCTATCCTCTATCCTATCCTATCCTCTATCTAATCCTATCCTCTATCCTATCCTATTCCTCTGTCCTATGCTACCCTCTATCCTATCCTATCCTCTATCCTATCCTATACTCTATCCTATCCTATCCTCTATCCTATCCTATCTTCTATCTTATCATATCCTCTATCCCATCCTATCCTCCATCCTATCCTATCCTCTATCCTATCCTATCTTCTATCTTATCATATCCTCTATCCCATCCTATCCTCCATCCTATCCTATCCTCTATCCTATCCTATCCTCTATCACATCCTATCCACTGTTCTTTCCTATCCTCTATCCAATACTATCCTCTATCGTATCCTATCCTCTATCGTATCCTATCCTCTATCCAATCCTATCCTCTATCGTATCCTATCGTTTATCCTATCCCATCATCTATCCTATTCTATCCTCTATCGTATCCTGTCCTCTATCCTATCCTACCATCTATCCTATCCTATCCTCTATCCCATCCTAAGCTCTATCCTATCCTATCCTCTATCCAATCCTATCCTCTATCCAATCCTATCCTCTATCCGATCCCATCCTCTATCCTATCCTATCATTTATCATATCGGATCCTCTATCCTATCCTATCCTCTATCCTATCCTATCCTCTATCGTATCCTATCTTCTATCTTATCATATCCTCTATCCCATCCTATCCTCCATCCTATCCTATCCTCTATCCTCACCTATCCTCTATCCAATCCTATCCTCTATTCTATTCTACCCTCTATCGAAACCTATCTTCTATGATATCCTATCCTCTATCCAATCCTATCCTCTATCGTATCCTGTCCTCTATCCTACCCTACCATCTATCCTATCCTATCCTCTATCCCATCCTATGCTCTATCCTATCCTATCCTCGATACTATCCTATCCTCTATCCAATCCTGTCCTCTATCCTATCCTATCCTCTATCCTATCCTATCCTCTATCTAATCCTTTCCTCTATCCTATCCTATCCTCTATCCTATCCTATCCTCAGTCTTATCCTATCCTCTATCCCATCCTATCCTCCATCTTATCATACCCTCTATCCTAACCTATCCTGTATCTCATCCTATCCTCTATACCATCCTATCCTCAATCCTATCCTATCCTCCATCCTATCCTATCCTCTATCCCATCCTATCCTCCATCCTCACCTATCCTCTATCCAATCCTATCCTCTATTCAATTCTACCCTCTATCGAAACCTATCTTCTATGATAGCCTATCCTCTATCTAATCCTATCCTCCATCCTATTCTATCCTCTATCGTATCCTGTCCTCTATCGTATCCTACCATCTATCCTATCCTATCCTCTATCCCATCCTATGCTCTATCCTATCCTATCCTCGATCCTATCCTATCCTCTATCCAATCCTATCCTCTATCCTATCCTATCCTCTATCCTATCCTATCCTCTATCTAATCCTATCCTCTATCCTATCCTATTCCTCTGTCCTATGCTACCCTCTATCCTATCCTATCCTCTATCCTATCCTATACTCTATCCTATCCTATCCTCTATCCTATCCTATCTTCTATCTTATCATATCCTCTATCCCATCCTATCCTCCATCCTATCCTATCCTCTATCCTATCCTATCCTCTATCACATCCTATCCACTGTTCTTTCCTATCCTCTATCCAATACTATCCTCCATCCTATCCTATCCTCTATCGTATCCTATCCTCTATCCAATCCTATCCTCTATCATATCCTATCGTTTATCCTATCCTATCCTCTATCCTATTCTATCCTCTATCGTATCCTGTCCTCTATCCTACCCTACCCTCTATCCAATCCTATCCTCTATCCTATTCTACCCTCTATCGAAACCTATCCTCTATGATATCCTATCCTCTATCCAATCCTATCCTCTATCCAATCCTATCCTCTATCGTATCCTATCCTTTATCCTATCCTATCCTCTATCCTATTCTATCATCTATCGTATCCTATCCTCTATTCTATCCTATCCTCTATCCTACCCAATCCCCAATCGTATCCTCTATCCTATCCTATCCTCTATCCTATCCTATCCTCTATCCTATCCTATCCTCTATCCTATCCTTTCTTCTATCCTATCCTATCCGCTATCGTATCCTATCCGCTGTCCAATCCTATCCTCTATCCTATTCTAGCCTGTATCCTATCCTATCGTCTAACCTTTCCTGTCCTCTATACTCTCCACTATCGTATCCTATCCTCTATCGTAACCTACCATCTATCCTATCCTATCCTCTATCCCATCCTATCCGCTATCGTATCCCATCCTCTATTCCATCCTATCCTCTATTCCATCCTATCCTCCATCCTATCCTATCCTCTATCCTATTCTACCCTCTATCCAATCCTATCCTCTATCCTATCCTATCCTCTATCCTATCCTATCCTCTATCCTATCCTATCCTCTATCCTATCCTATCCTCTATCCTATCCTATCTTCTATCTTATCATATCCTCTATCCCATCCTATCCTCCATCCTATCCTATCCTCTATCCAATCCTATCCTCTATCCTATCCTATCCTCTATCCTATCCTATCCTCTATCCTATCCTATCCTCTATCCTATCCTATCCTCTATCCTATCCTATCCTCTATTCCATCCTATCCTCTATTCCATCCTATCCTCCATCCTATCCTATCCTCTATCCTATTCTACCCTCTATCCAATCCTATCCTCTATCCTATCCTATCCTCTATCCTATCCTATCCTCTATCCTATCCTATCCTCTATCCTATCCTATCCTCTATCCTATCCTATCTTCTATCTTATCATATCCTCTATCCCATCCTATCCTCCATCCTATCCTATCCTCTATCCTATACTATCCTCTATCCTAACCTATCCTCTACCGTATCCTACCATCTATCCTACCATCTGTCCTATCTTCTATCACATCCTATCCACTGTCCTTTCCTACCCTCTATCTTATCCTATCCTCTATCCAATACTATCCTCCATCCTATCCTATCCTCTATCGTATCCTATCCTCTATCCAATCCTATCCTCTATTGTATCCTATCCTTTATCCTATCCTATCCTCTATCGTATCCTATCCTCTATCCAATCCTATCCTCTATCGTATCCTATCGTTTATCCTATCCCATCATCTATCCTATTCTATCCTCTATCGTATCCTGTCCTCTATCCTATCCTACCATCTATCCTATCCTATCCTCTATCCCATCCTATCCTCTATCCTATCCTATCCTCTATCCTATCCCATCCTCTATCGTATCCTATCCTCTATCCTATCCTATTCCTCTATCCTGTGCTACCCTCTATCCTATCCTATACTCTATCCTATCCTATCCTCTATCTAATCCTATCCTCTATCCTCTCCTATCCTCAGTCTTATCCTATCCTCTATCCCATCCTATGCTCCATCTTATCCTATCCTCGATCCTATCCTATCCTATATCCAATCCTATCCTCTATCCTATCCTATCCTCTATCCTATCCCATCCTCTATCGTATCCTATCCTCTATCCTATCCTATTCCTCTATCCTGTGCTACCCTCTATCCTATCCTATACTCTATCCTATCCTATCCTCTATCCTATCCTATCTTCTATCCTATCCTATCCTCTATCCTATCCTATCCTCTATCCTATCCTATCTTCTATCCTATCCTATCCTCTAACCTATCCTATACTCTATCCTATCCTATCCTCTATCCTACCCTAGCTTCTATCTTATCATATCCTCTATCCCATCCTATCCTCTATCCTATGCTATTCCTTTATCCTATGCTATCCTCTATCCTATCCTATACTCTATCCTATCCTATCCTCTATCCAATCCTATCCTCCATCCTATCCTATCCTCTATCCTATCCCATCCTCTATCGTATCCTATCCTCTATCGTATCCTATACTCTATCCAATCCTATCCTCCATCCTATCCTATCCTCTATCCTATCCCATCCTCTATCGTATCCTATCCTCTATCCTATCCTATACTCTATCCTATCCTATCCTCTATCCTATCCCATCCTCTATCGTATCCTATCCTCTATCCTATCCTATACTCTATCCTATCCTATCCTCTATCCTATCCTATCCTCTATCCAATCCTATCCTCAATCCTATCCTTTCCTCAATCATATCCTATCCTCTATCCCATCCTATCCACTATAATATCGTATACTCTATCCTATCCTATCCTCTATCCTATAATAACATGTATCCTATCCTATTCTCTATTCTATCCTATCCTCTATCCTATCCAATTACCTATCCTATCCTCTATCCTATCCCATCCTCTATCCTATCCAATTACCTATCCTATCCTCTATCCTATCCCATCCTCTATCCTACCCTATCCTCTATAATATCGAGTACTCTATCATATTCTATCTTCTATCCTATAATATCATCTATCCTATTCTATCCCCTATCCCATCCTCTATCCTATCCTATCCTTTATACTATCCTATCCTATAGTGTATAATATGCTATCCTCTATCCTATAATATCATATATCCTATCCTATTCTCTATCCTATCCTATCATCTATCGTATCTTATCCTCTATTCTATCCTACCCAATCCCCAATCGTATCCTCTATCCTATCCTATCCTCTATCCTATCCTATCCTCTATCCTATCCTATCTTCTATCGTATCCTATCCGCTATCGTATCCCATCCTCTATCCTATCCTGTCCTCTATCATATCCTATCCCCTATCCTATCCTATCCCCTATCCTATCCTATCCTCTATCCTATCCTATACTCTATCCTATCCTATCCTCTATCCTATCCCATCCTCTATCGTATCCTATCCTCTATCCTATCCTATACTCTATCCTATCCTATCCTCTATCCTATCCTATCCTCTATCCAATCCTATCCTCAATCCTATCCTTTCCTCAATCATATCCTATCCTCTATCCCATCCTATCCACTATAATATCGTATACTCTATCCTATCCTATCCTCTATCCTATAATAACATGTATCCTATCCTATTCTCTATTCTATCCTATCCTCTATCCTATCCAATTACCTATCCTATCCTCTATCCTATCCCATCCTCTATCCTACCCTATCCTCTATAATATCGAATACTCTATCATATTCTATCTTCTATCCTATAATATCATCTATCCTATTCTATCCCCTATCCCATCCTCTATCCTATCCTATCCTCTATCCTATCCTATCCTCTATCCTATCCTATCTTCTATCCTATCCTATCCGCTACCGTATCCCATCCTCTATCCTATCCTGTCCTCTATCATATCCTATCCCCTATCCTATCCTATCCTCTATCCTATCCTATCCTCTATCTCATCCTATCCTCTATTCCATCCTATCCTCGATCCTATCCTATCATCTATCCTATCCTATCCTCTATCGTATCCTATCCCCTATCCTGTCCTATCCTCAATCCTATCCTATCCTCTATACTTTCCTATCCTCTATCCTATCCCATCCTCTATCCTATCCTATCATTTATCCTATCCGATCCTCTATCCTATCCTATCCTCTATCCTATCATATCCTCTATCCTATCCTATCTTCTATCTTATCATATCCTCTATCCCATCCTATCCTCCATCCTATCCTATCCTCTATCCTATACTATCCTCTATCCTATCCTATCCTCTACCGTATCCTACCATCTATCCAGTCCTATCTTCTATCACATCCTATCCACTGTCCTTTCCTATCCTCTATCCAATACTATCCTCCATCTTATCCTATCCTCTATCGTATCCCATCCTCTATCCAATCCTGTCCTCTATCCTATCCTATTCCTCTATCCTATGCTATCCTCTATCCTATCCTATACTCTATCCTATCCTATCCTCTATCCTATCCTATCTTTTATCTTATCATATCCTCTATCCCATCCTATCCTCCATCCTATCCTATCCTCTATCCTATACTATCCTCTACCCTAACCTATCCTCTACCGTATCCTACCATCTATCCTACCATCTGTCCTATCTTCTATCACATCCTATCCACTGTCCTTTCCTACCCTCTATCTTATCCTATCCTCTATCCAACACTATCCTCCATCCTATCCTATCCTCTATCGTATCCTAACCTCTATCCCATCCTATGCTCTATCCTATCCTATCCTCGATATTATCCTATCCTCTATCCTATCCTATCCTCTATCCAATCCTATCCTCTATCCTATCCTATCCTCTATCCTATCCCATCCTCTATCGTATCCTATCCTCTATCCTATCCTATTCCTCTATCCTGTGCTACCCTCTATCCTATCCTATACTCTATCCTATCCTATCCTCTATCCTATCCTATCTTCTATCCTATCCTATCCTCTATCCTATCCTATACTCTATCCTATCCTATCCTCTTTCCTATCCTATCTTCTATCTTATCATATCCTCTATCTCATCCTATCCTCCATCCTATCCTATCCTCTATCCTATCCTATCCTCTATCCCATCCTATGCTCTATCCTATCCTATCCTCGATCCTATCCTATCCTCGATCCTATCCTATCCTCTATCCAATCCTATCCTCTATCCTATCCTATCCTCTATCCTACCCTATCCTCTATCCTATCCTATCCTCTATCCAATCCTATCCTCTATCCTATCCCATCCTCTATCGTATAATATCCTCTATCCTATCCTATTCCTCTATCCTGTGCTACCCTCTATCCTATCCTATACTCTATCCTATCCTATCCTCTATCCTATCCTATCTTCTATCCTATCCTATCCTCTAACCTATCCTATACTCTATCCTATCCTATCCTCTATCCTACCCTATCTTCTATCTTATCATATCCTCTATCCCATCCTATCCTCTATCCTATCCTATTCCTCTATCCTATGCTATCCTCTATCCTATCCTATCCTCTATCCTATCCTATACTCTATCCAATCCTATCCTCCATCCTATCCTATCCTCTATCCTATCCCATCCTCTATCGTATCCTATCCTCTATCCTATCCTATACTCTATCCTATCCTATCCTCTATCCTATCCCATCCGCTATCCTATCCTATCCTCTATCCTATCCTATCATTTATCCTATCCGATCCTCTATCCTATCCTATCCTCTATCCTATACTATCCTCTATCCTATCCTATCCTCTACCGTATCCTAACATCTATCCTGTCCTATCTTCTATCACATCCTATCCACTGTCGTTTCCTACCCTCTATCTTATCCTATCCTCTATCCAATACTATCCTCCATCCTATCCTATCCTCTATCGTATCCTATCCTCTATCCAATCCTATCCTCTATCGTATCCTATCCTTTATCCTATCCTATCCTCTATCCAATCCTATCCTCTATCCTATCCTATCCTCTATCCTATCCCATCCTCTATCGTATCCTATCCTCTATCCTATCCTATTCCTCTATCCTGTGCTACCCTCTATCCTATCCTATACTTAATCCTATCCTATCCTCTATCCTATCCTATCTTCTATCCTATCCTATACTCTATCCTATCCTATCCTCTATCCTATCCTATCTTCTATCTTATCATATCCTCTATCTCATCCTATCCTCCATCCTATCCTATCCTCTATCCTATCCTATCCTCTATCCCATCCTATGCTCTATCCTATCCTATCCTCGATCCTATCCTATCCTGTATCCAATCCTATCCTCTATCCTATCCTATCCTCTATCCTATCCTATCCTCTATCCAATCCTATCCTCTATCCTATCCTATCCTCTATCCTATCCCATCCTCTATCGTATCCTATCCTCTATCCTATCCTATTCCTCTATCCTGTGCTACCCTCTATCCTATCCTATACTCTATCCTATCCTATCCTCTATCCCATCCTATCCTCCATCATATCCTATCCTCTATCCTATCCTACCATCTATTCTATCCTATCCTCTATCCCATCCTATGCTCTATCGTATCCTACCATCTATCCTATCCTATCCTCTATCACATCCTATCCGCTATCGTATCCCATCCTCTATCCTATCCTATCCTCTATCATATCCTATCCTCTATCCTATCCTATCCTCTATCTCATCCTATCCTCTATTCCATCCTATCCTCTATTCCATCCTATCCGCTATCGTATCCCATCCTCTATCCTATCCTATCCTCTATCATATCCTATCCTCTATCCTATCCTATCCTCTATCTCATCCTATCCTCTATTCCATCCTATCCTCTATTCCATCCTATCCTCCATCCTATCCTATCCTCTATCCCATCCTATTCTCCATCATATCCTATCCTCTATCCTATCCTATCCTCTATCCTATCCTATCCTCTATCCCATCCTATGCTCTATCCTATCCTATCCTCGATCCTATCCTATCCTGTATCCAATCCTATCCTCTATCCTATCCTATCCTCTATCCTACCCTATCCTCTATCCAATCCTATCCTCTATCCTATCCTATCCTCTATCCTATCCCATCCTCTATCGTATCCTATCCTCTATCCTATCCTATTCCTCTATCCTGTGCTACCCTCTATCCTATCCTATACTCTATCCTATCCTATCCTCTATCCCATCCTATCCTCCATCATATCCTATCCTCTATCCTATCCTACCATCTATTCTATCCTATCCTCTATCCCATCCTATGCTCTATCGTATCCTACCATCTATCCTATCCTATCCTCTATCACATCCTATCCGCTATCGTATCCCATCCTCTATCCTATCCTATCCTCTATCATATCCTATCCTCTATCCTATCCTATCCTCTATCTCATCCTATCCTCTATTCCATCCTATCCTCTATTCCATCCTATCCTCCATCCTATCCTATCCTCTATCCCATCCTATTCTCCATCATATCCTATCCTCTATCCTATCCTTTCCTCTATCCTATCCTATCCTCTATCTTATCCTATCCGCTATCCTATCCTATCCTCTATCCTATCCTATCATTTATCCTATCCGATCCTCTATCCTATCCTATACTATCCTCTATCCTATCCTATCCTCTACCGTATCCTAACATCTATCCTGTCCTATCTTCTATCACATCCTATCCACTGTCGTTTCCTACCCTCTATCTTATCCTATCCTCTATCCAATACTATCCTCCATCCTATCCTATCCTCTATCGTATCCTATCCTCTATCCAATCCTATCCTCTATCGTATCCTATCCTTTATCCTATCCTATCCTCTATCCAATCCTATCCTCTATCCTGTCCTATCCTCTATCCTATCCCATCCTCTATCGTATCCTATCCTCTATCCTATCCTATTCCTCTATCCTGTGCTACCCTCTATCCTATCCTATACTTTATCCTATCCTATCCTCTATCCTATCCTATCTTCTATCCTATCCTATACTCTATCCTATCCTATCCTCTATCCTTTCCTATCTTCTATCTTATCATATCCTCTATCTCATCCTATCCTCCATCCTATCCTAACCTCTATCCTATCCTATCCTCTATCCCATCCTATGCTCTATCCTATCCTATCCTCGATCCTATCCTATCCTCTATCCAATCCTATCCTCTATCCTATCCTATCCTCTATCCTATCCCATCTTCTATCGTATCCTATCCTATTCCTCTATCCTGTGCTACCCTCTATCCTATCCTATACTCTATCCTATCCTATCCTCTATCCCATCCTATCCTCCATCATATCCTATCCTCTATCCTATCCTACCATCTATTCTATCCTATCCTCTATCCCATCCTATGCTCTATCGTATCCTACCATCTATCCTATCCTATCCTCTATCACATCCTATCCGCTATCGTATCCCATCCTCTATCCTATCCTATCCTCTATCATATCCTATCCTCTATCCTATCCTATCCTCTATCTCATCCTATCCTCTATTCCATCCTATCCTCTATTCCATCCTATCCTCCATCCTATCCTATCCTCTATCCCATCCTATTCTCCATCATATCCTATCCTCTATCCTATCCTATCCTCTATCCTATCCTATCCTCTATCTTATCCTATCCGCTATCCTATCCTATCCTCTATCCTATCCTATCATTTATCCTATCCGATCCTCTATCCTATCCTATACTATCCTCTATCCTATCCTATCCTCTACCGTATCCTAACATCTATCCTGTCCTATCTTCTATCACATCCTATCCACTGTCGTTTCCTACCCTCTATCTTATCCTATCCTCTATCCAATACTATCCTCCATCCTATCCTATCCTCTATCGTATCCTATCCTCTATCCAATCCTATCCTCTATCGTATCCTATCCTTTATCCTATCCTATCCTCTATCCAATCCTATCCTCTATCCTATCCTATCCTCTATCCTATCCCATCCTCTATCGTATTATATCCTCTATCCTATCCTATTCCTCTATCCTGTGCTACCCTCTATCCTATCCTATACTTTATCCTATCCTATCCTCTATCCTATCCTATCTTCTATCCTATCCTATACTCTATCCTATCCTATCCTCTATCCTATCCTATCTTCTATCTTATCATATCCTCTATCTCATCCTATCCTCCATCCTATCCTATCCTCTATCCTATCCTATCCTCTATCCCATCCTATGCTCTATCCTATCCTATCCTCGATCCTATCCTATCCTCTATCCAATCCTATCCTCTATCCTATCCTATCCTCTATCCTATCCTATCCTCTATCCAATCCTATCCTCTATCCTATCCTATCCTCTATCCTATCCCATCCTCTATCGTATCCTATCCTCTATCCTATCCTATTCCTCTATCCTGTGCTACCCTCTATCCTATCCTATACTCTATCCTATCCTATCCTCTATCCCATCCTATCCTCCATCATATCCTATCCTCTATCCTATCCTACCATCTATTCTATCCTATCCTCTATCCCATCCTATGCTCTATCGTATCCTACCATCTATCCTATCCTATCCTCTATCACATCCTATCCGCTATCGTATCCCATCCTCTATCCTATCCTATCCTCTATCATATCCTATCCTCTATCCTATCCTATCCTCTATCTCATCCTATCCTCTATTCCATCCTATCCTCTATTCCATCCTATCCTCCATCCTATCCTATCCTCTATCCCATCCTATTCTCCATCATATCCTATCCTCTATCCTATCCTATCCTCTATCCTATCCTATCCTCTATCTTATCCTATCCGCTATCCTATCCTATCCTCTATCCTATCCTATCATTTATCCTATCCGATCCTCTATCCTATCCTATACTATCCTCTATCCTATCCTATCCTCTACCGTATCCTAACATCTATCCTGTCCTATCTTCTATCACATCCTATCCACTGTCGTTTCCTACCCTCTATCTTATCCTATCCTCTATCCAATACTATCCTCCATCCTATCCTATCCTCTATCGTATCCTATCCTCTATCCAATCCTATCCTCTATCGTATCCTATCCTTTATCCTATCCTATCCTCTATCCTATCCTATCCTCTATCCTATCCTATCCTCTATCCTATCCTATCCTCTATCCTATCCTATCTACTATCTTGTCATATCCTCTATCCCATCCTATCCTCCATCCTATCATATCCTCTATCCTATACTATCCTCTATCCTATCCTATCCTCTCCCGTATCCTAACATCTATCCTGTCGTATCTTCTATCACATCCTATCCACTGTCCTTTCCTACCCTCTATCTTATCCTATCCTCTATCCAATACTATCCTCCATCCTATCCTATCCTCTATCGTATCCTATCCTCTATCCAATCCTATCCTCTATCGTATCCTCTCATTTATCCTATCCTATCCTCTATCCTATTCTATCCTCTACCGTATCCTGTCCTCTATCCTATCCTATTCCTCTATCCTATGCTACCCTCTATCCTATCCTATCCTCTATCCTATCCTATCCTCTATCCTATCCTATTCCTCTATCCTATGCTACCCTCTATCCTATCCTATCCTCTATCGTATCCTGTCCTCTATCCTATCCTACCATCTATCCTATCCTATCCTCTATCCCATCCTATGCTCTATCCTATCCTATCCTCGATCCTATCCTATCCTCTATCCAATCCTATCCACTATCCTATCCTATCCTCTATCCTATCCTATCCTCTATCTAATCCTATCCTCTATCCGACCCTATCCTCTATCCTCTCCTATCCTCAGTCTTATCCTATCCTCTATCCCATCCTATCCTCCATCTTATCCTATCCTCGATCCTATCCTATCCTCTATCCAATCCTATCCTCTATCCTATCCTATCCTCTATCCTATCCTATTCCTCTATCCTGTGCTACCCTCTATCCTATCCTATACTCTATCCTATCCTATCCTCTATCCTATCCTACCTTCTATCCAATCCTATCCTCTATCCTATCCTATCCTCTATCCTATCCCATCCTCTATCGTATCCTATCCTCTATCCTATTATATTCCTCTATCCTGTGCTACCCTCTATCCTATCCTATACTCTATCCTATCCTATCCTCTATCCCATCCTATCCTCCATCATATCCTATCCTCTATCCTATCCTACCATCTATTCTATCCTATCCTCTATCCCATCCTATGCTCTATCGTATCCTACCATCTATCCTATCCTATCCTCTATCACATCCTATCCGCTATCGTATCCCATCCTCTATCCTATCCTATCCTCTATCATATCCTATCCTCTATCCTATCCTATCCTCTATCTCATCCTATCCTCTATTCCATCCTATCCTCTATTCCATCCTATCCTCCATCCTATCCTATCCTCTATCCCATCCTATCCTCCATCATATCCTATCCTCTATCCTATCCTATCCTCTATCCTATCCTATCCTCTATCTTATCCTATCCGCTATCCTATCCTATCCTCTATCCTATCCTATCATTTATCCTATCCGATCCTCTATCCTATCCTATCCTCTATCCTATACTATCCTCTATCCTATCCTATCCTCTACCGTATCCTAACATCTATCCTGTCCTATCTTCTATCACATCCTATCCACTGTCGTTTCCTACCCTCTATCTTATCCTATCCTCTATCCAATACTATCCTCCATCCTATCCTATCCTCTATCGTATCCTATCCTCTATCCAATCCTATCCTCTATCGTATCCTATACTTTATCCTATCCTATCCTCTATCCTATCCTATCCTCTATCCTATCCTATCTACTATCTTGTCATATCCTCTATCCCATCCTATCCTCCATCCTATCATATCCTCTATCCTATACTATCCTCCATCCTATCCTATCCTCTCCCGTATCCTAACATCTATCCTGTCGTATCTTCTATCACATCCTATCCACTGTCCTTTCCTACCCTCTATCTTATCCTATCCTCTATCCAATACTATCCTCCATCCTATCCTATCCTCTATCGTATCCTATCCTCTATCCAATCCTATCCTCTATCGTATCCTCTCATTTATCCTATCCTATCCTCTATCCTATTCTATCCTCTACCGTATCCTGTCCTCTATCCTATCCTATTCCTCTATCCTATGCTACCCTCTATCCTATCCTATCCTCTATCCTATCCTATCCTCTATCCTATCCTATTCCTCTATCCTATGCTACCCTCTATCCTATCCTATCCTCTATCGTATCCTGTCCTCTATCCTATCCTACCATCTATCCTATCCTATCCTCTATCCCATCCTATGCTCTATCCTATCCTATCCTCGATCCTATCCTATCCTCTATCCAATCCTATCCACTATCCTATCCTATCCTCTATCCTATCCTATCCTCTATCTAATCCTATCCTCTATCCGACCCTATCCTCTATCCTCTCCTATCCTCAGTCTTATCCTATCCTCTATCCCATCCTATCCTCCATCTTATCCTATCCTCGATCCTATCCTATCCTCTATCCAATCCTATCCTCTATCCTATCCTATCCTCTATCCTATCCTATTCCTCTGTCCTATGCTACCCTCTATCCTATCCTATCCTATATCCTATCCTATACTCTATCCTATCCTATCCTCTATCCAATCCTATCCTCTATCCTATCCTATCCTCTACCCCATCCTATCCTCTATCCTATCCTATTCCTCTATCCTATGCTATCCTCTATCCTATCCTATCCTCTATCCTATCCCACCCTCTATCCTATCCTATACTCTATCCTATCCCATCCTCTATCCTATCCTATCTTCTATCTTATCATATCCTCTATCCCACCCTATCCTCTATCCAACCGTATCCTCTATCCTATCCTATCCTCTATCCTATCCCATCCTCTATCCTATCCTATCCTCTATCCTATCCTATCTTCTATCTTATCCTATCCTCTATCCTATCTTATCCTCTATTCTATCCCATCCTCTATCCTATCCTATCCTCTATCGTATCCTATCCTCTATCCTATCCTATCCGCTGTCCAATCCTATCTACTATCTTGTCATATCCTCTATCCCATCCTATCCTCCATCCTATCCTATCCTCTATCCTATACTATCCTCTATCCTATCCTATCCTCTACTGTATCCTACCATCTATCCTATCCTATCTTCTATCATATCCTATCCTCTATCCCTTCCTATCCTCCATCATATCCTATCCTCTATCCTATCCTACCATCTATTCTATCCTATCCTCTATCCCATCCTATGCTCTATCCTATCCTATCCTCAATCCTATCCTATCCTCTATCCAATCCTATCCTCTATCCTATCCTATCCTCTATCCTATCCTATATTCTATCCAATCCTATCCTCTATCCTATCCTATCCTCTATCCTATCCCATCCTCTATCGTATCCTATCCTCTATCCTATCTTATCCTCTATTCTATCCCATCCTCTATCCTATCCTATCCTCTATCGTATCCTATCCTCTATCCTATCCTATCCGCTGTCCAATCCTATCCTCTATCCCATCCTATCCTCCATCCTATCCTATCCTCTATCCTATACTATCCTCTATCCTATCCTATCCTCTACCGTATCCTACCATCTATCCAGTCCTATCTTCTATCACATCCTATCCACTGTCCTTTCCTATCCTCTATCCAATACTATCCTCCATCTTATCCTATCCTCTATCGTATCCCATCCTCTATCCAATCCTGTCCTCTATCCTATCCTATTCCTCTATCCTATGCTATCCTCTATCCTATCCTATACTCTATCCTATCCTCTATCCAACACTATCCTCCATCCTATCCTATCCTCTATCGTATCCTATCCTCTATCCAATCCTATACTCTATTGTATCCTATCCTTTATCCTATCCTGTCCTCTATCCTATTCTATCCGCTATCGTATCCTGTCCTCTATCCTATCCTACCATCTATCCTATCCTAACCTCTATCCCATCCTATGCTCTATCCTATCCTATCCTCGATCCTATCCTATCCTCTATCCTATCCTATCCTCTATCCAATCCTATCCTCTATCCTATCCTATCCTCTATCCTATCCCATCCTCTATCGTATCCTATCCTCTATCCTATCCTATACTCTATCCAATCCTATCCTCCATCCTATCCTATGATCTATCCTATCCCATCCTCTATCGTATCCTATCCTCTATCCTATCCTATACTCTATCCTATCCTATCCTCTATCCTATCCCATCCTCTATCGTATCCTATCCTCTATCCTATCCTATACTCTATCCTATCCAATCCTCTATCCTATCCTATCCTCTATCCTACCCTATCTTCTATCTTATCATATCCTCTATCCCATCCTATCCTCTATCCTATCCTATTCCTCTATCCTATGCTATCCTCTATCCTATCCTATACTCTATCCTATCCTATCCTCTATCCAATCCTATCCTCCATCCTATCCTATCCTGTATCCTATCCCATCCTCTATCGTATCCTATCCTCTATCCTATCCTATACTCTATCCAATCCTATCCTCCATCCTATCCTATGATCTATCCTATCCCATCCTCTATCGTATCCTATCCTCTATCCTATCCTATACTCTATCCTATCCTATCCTCTATCCTATCCCATCCTCTATCGTATCCTATCCTCTATCCTATCCTATACTCTATCCTATCCTATCCTCTATCCTATCCTATCCTCTATCCAATCCTATGCTCTATCCTATCCTATCCTCGATCCTATCC
The DNA here is from genome assembly GCF_050948215.1 of Halictus rubicundus. NCBI lineage: Eukaryota > Metazoa > Arthropoda > Insecta > Hymenoptera > Halictidae > Halictus > Halictus rubicundus. The sequence goes on from NW_027488877.1 coordinate 234,667, forward strand.
TATCCTCTATCCTATCCTATCCTCTATCCAATCCTATCCTCTATCCTATCCTATCCTCTATCCTATCCCATTCTCTATCGTATCCTATCCTCTATCCTATCCTATCCTCTATCCTATCCCATCCTCTATCGTATCCTATCCTCTATCCTATCCTATACTCTATCCTATCCTATCCTCTATCCTATCCTATCCTCTATCCAATCCTATCCTCAATCCTATCCTTTCCTCAATCATATCCTATCCTCTATCCCATCCTATCCACTATAATATCGTATACTCTATCCTATCCTATCCTCTATCCTATAATAACATGTATCCTATCCTATTCTCTATTCTATCCTATCCTCTATCCTATCCAATTACCTATCCTATCCTCTATCCTATCCCATCCTCTATCCTACCCTATCCTCTAGAATATCGAATACTCTATCATATTCTATCTTCTATCCTATAATATCATCTATCCTATTCTATCCCCTATCCCATCCTCTATCCTATCCTATCCTTTATACTATCCTATCCTATAGTGTATAATATGCTATCCTCTATCCTATAATATCATATATCCTATCCTGTTCTCTATCCTATCCTATCATCTATCGTATCTTATCCTCTATTCTATCCTACCCAATCCCCAATCGTATCCTCTATCCTATCCTATCCTCTATCCTATCCTATCCTCTATCCTATCCTATCTTCTATCGTATCCTATCCGCTATCGTATCCCATCCTCTATCCTATCCTGTCCTCTATCATATCCTATCCCCTATCCTATCCCATCCTCTATCCTATCCTATCCTCTATCCAATCCTATCCTCTATCCTATCCTATCCTCTATCCTATCCCATCCTCTATCGTATCCTATCCTCTATCCTATCCTATACTCTATCCAATCCTATCCTCCATCCTATCCTATCCTCTATCCTATCCCATCCTCTATCGTATCCTATCCTCTATCCTATCCTATACTCTATCCTATCCTATCCTCTATCCTATCCCATCCTCTATCGTATCCTATCCTCTATCCTATCCTATACTCTATCCTATCCTATCCTCTATCCTATCCTATCCTCTATCCAATCCTATCCTCAATCCTATCCTTTCCTCAATCATATCCTATCCTCTATCCCATCCTATCCACTATAATATCGTATACTCTATCATATCCTATCCTCTATCCTATAATAACATGTATCCTATCCTATTCTCTATTCTATCCTATCCTCTATCCTATCCAATTACCTATCCTATCCTCTATTATATCCCATCCTCTATCCTACCCTATCCTCTATAATATCGAATACTCTATCATATTCTATCTTATATCCTATAATATCATCTATCCTATTCTATCCCCAATCGTATCCTCTATCCTATCCTATCCTCTATCCTATCCTATCCTCTATCCTATCCTATCTTCTATCCTATCCTATCCGCTATCGTATCCCATCCTCTATCCTATCCTGTCCTCTATCATATCCTATCCCCTATCCTATCCTATCCTCTATCCTATCCTATCCTCTATCTCATCCTATCCTCTATTCCATCCTATCCTCGATCCTATCCTATCATCTATCCTATCCTATCCTCTATCGTATCCTATCCCCTATCCTGTCCTATCCTGAATCCTATCCTATCCTCTATACTTTCCTATCCTCTATCCTATCCCATCCTCTATCCTATCCTATCATTTATCCTATCCGATCCTCTATCCTATCCTATCCTCTATCCTATCATATCCTCTATCCTATCCTATCTTCTATCTTATCATATCCTCTATCCCATCCTATCCTCCATCCTATCCTATCCTCTATCCTATACTATCCTCTATCCTATCCTATCCTCTACCGTATCCTACCATCTATCCAGTCCTATCTTCTATCACATCCTATCCACTGTCCTTTCCTATCCTCTATCCAATACTATCCTCCATCTTATCCTATCCTCTATCGTATCCCATCCTCTATCCAATCCTGTCCTCTATCCTATCCTATTCCTCTATCCTATGCTATCCTCTATCCTATCCTATACTCTATCCTATCCTATCCTCTATCCTATCCTATCTTTTATCTTATCATATCCTCTATCTCATCCTATCCTCCATCCTATCCTATCCTCTATCCTATCCTATCATTTATCCTATCCGATCCTCTATCCTATCCTATCCTCTATCCTATCCTATCTTCTATCTTATCATATCCTCTATCCCATCCTATCCTCCATCCTATCCTATCCTCTATCCTATACTATCCTCTATCCTAACCTATCCTCTACCGTATCCTACCATCTATCCTACCATCTGTCCTATCTTCTATCACATCCTATCCACTGTCCTTTCCTACCCTCTATCTTATCCTATCCTCTATCCAACACTATCCTCCATCCTATCCTATCCTCTATCGTATCCTATCCTCTATCCAATCCTATCCTCTATTGTATCCTATCCTTTATCCTATCCTGTCCTCTATCCTATTCTATACGCTATCGTATCCTGTCCTCTATCCTATCCTACCATCTATCCTATCCTAACCTCTATCCCATCCTATGCTCTATCCTATCCTATCCTCGATCCTATCCTATCCTCTATCCTATCCTATCCTCTATCCAATCCTATCCTCTATCCTATCCTATCCTCTATCCTATCCCATCCTCTATCGTATCCTATCCTCTATCGTATCCTATTCCTCTATCCTGTGCTACCCTCTATCCTATCCTATACTCTATCCTATCCTATCCTCGATCCTATCCTATCCTCTATCCAATCCTATCCTCTATCCTATCCTATCCTCTATCCTATCCTATCCTCTATCCTATCCTATCCTCTATCCAATCCTATCCTCTATCCTATCCCATCCTCTATCGTATAATATCCTCTATCCTATCCTATTCCTCTATCCTGTGCTACCCTCTATCCTATCCTATACTCTATCCTATCCTATCCTCTATCCTATCCTATCTTCTATCCTATCCTATCCTCTAACCTATCCTATACTCTATCCTATCCTATCCTCTATCCTACCCTATCTTCTATCTTATCATATCCTCTATCCCATCCTATCCTCTATCCTATCCTATTCCTCTATCCTATGCTATCCTCTATCCTATCCTATCCTCTATCCAATCCTATGCTCTATCCAATCCTATCCTCCATCCTATCCTATCCTCTATCCTATCCCATCCTCTATCGTATCCTATCCTCTATCCTATCCTATACTCTATCCAACCCTATCCTCCATCCTATACTATCCTCTATCCTACCCCATCCTCTATCGTATCCTATCCTCTATCCTATCCTATCCTCTATCCTATCCTATCCTCTATCCAACCCTATCCTCCATCCTATACTATCCTCTATCCTACCCCATCCTCTATCGTATCCTATCCTCTATCCTATCCTATACTCTATCCTATCCCATCCTCTATCCTATCCTATCTTCTATCTTATCATATCCTCTATGCCATCCTATCCTCTATCCAACCGTATCCTCTATCCTATCCTATCCTCTATCCTATCCCATCCTCTATCCTATCCTATCCTCTATCCCATCCTATGCTCTATCATATCCTACCATCTATCCTATCCCATCCTCTATCACATCCTATCCGCTATCGTATCCCATCCTCTATCCTATCCTATCCTCTATCATATCCTATCCTCTATCCTATCCTATCCTCTATCTCATCCTATCCTCTATTCCATCCTATCCTCTATTCCATCCTATCCTCCATCCTATCCTATCCTCTATCCCATCCTATCCTCCATCATATCCTATCCTCTATCCTATCCTATCCTCTATCCTATCCTATCCTCTATCCTATCCTATCCGCTATCCTATCCTATCCTCTATCCTATCCTATCATTTATCCTATCCGATCCTCTATCCTATCCTATCCTCTATCCTATACTATCCTCTATCCTATCCTATCCTCTACCGTATCCTAACATCTATCCTGTCCTATCTTCTATCACATCCTATCCACTGTCGTTTCCTACCCTCTATCTTATCCTATCCTCTATCCAATACTATCCTCCATCCTATCCTATCCTCTATCGTATCCTATCCTCTATCCAATCCTATCCTCTATCGTATCCTATCCTTTATCCTATCCTATCCTCTATCCAATCCTATCCTCTATCCTATCCTATCCTCTATCCTATCCCATCCTCTATCGTATCCTATCCTCTATCCTATCCTATTCCTCTATCCTGTGCTACCCTCTATCCTATCCTATACTTAATCCTATCCTATCCTCTATCCTATCCTATCTTCTATCCTATCCCATCCTCTATCCTATCCTATCCTCTATCCCATCCTATGCTCTATCATATCCTACCATCTATCCTATCCCATCCTCTATCACATCCTATCCGCTATCGTATCCCATCCTCTATCCTATCCTATCCTCTATCATATCCTATCCTCTATCCTATCCTATCCTCTATCTCATCCTATCCTCTATTCCATCCTATCCTCTATTCCATCCTATCCTCCATCCTATCCTATCCTCTATCCCATCCTATCCTCCATCATATCCTATCCTCTATCCTATCCTATCCTCTATCCTATCCTATCCTCTATCCTATCCTATCCGCTATCCTATCCTATCCTCTATCCTATCCTATCATTTATCCTATCCGATCCTCTATCCTATCCTATCCTCTATCCTATACTATCCTCTATCCTATCCTATCCTCTACCGTATCCTAACATCTATCCTGTCCTATCTTCTATCACATCCTATCCACTGTCGTTTCCTACCCTCTATCTTATCCTATCCTCTATCCAATACTATCCTCCATCCTATCCTATCCTCTATCTTATCATATCCTCTATCTCATCCTATCCTCCATCCTATCCTATCCTCTATCCTATCCTATCCTCTATCCCATCCTATGCTCTATCCTATCCTATCCTCGATCCTATCCTATCCTCTATCCAATCCTATCCTCTATCCTATCCTATCCTCTATCCTATCCTATCCTCTATCCAATCCTATCCTCTATCCTATCCTATCCTCTATCCTATCCCATCCTCTATCGTATCCTATCCTCTATCCTATCCTATTCCTCTATCCTGTGCTACCCTCTATCCTATCCTATACTCTATCCTATCATATCCTCTATCCTATCCTATCTTCTATCTTATCATATCCTCTATCCCATCCTATCCTCCATCCTATCCTATCCTCTATCCTATACTATCCTCTATCCTATCCTATCCTCTACCGTATCCTACCATCTATCCAGTCCTATCTTCTATCACATCCTATCCACTGTCCTTTCCTATCCTCTATCCAATACTATCCTCCATCTTATCCTATCCTCTATCGTATCCCATCCTCTATCCAATCCTGTCCTCTATCCTATCCTATTCCTCTATCCTATGCTATCCTCTATCCTATCCTATACTCTATCCTATCATATCCTCTATCCTATCCTATCTTTTATCTTATCATATCCTCTATCTCATCCTATCCTCCATCCTATCCTATCCTCTATCCTATCCTATCATTTATCCTATCCGATCCTCTATCCTATCCTATCCTCTATCCTATCCTATCTTCTATCTTATCATATCCTCTATCCCATCCTATCCTCCATCCTATCCTATCCTCTATCCTATACTATCCTCTATCCTAACCTATCCTCTACCGTATCCTACCATCTATCCTACCATCTGTCCTATCTTCTATCACATCCTATCCACTGTCCTTTCCTACCCTCTATCTTATCCTATCCTCTATCCAACACTATCCTCCATCCTATCCTATCCTCTATCGTATCCTATCCTCTATCCAATCCTATCCTCTATTGTATCCTATCCTTTATCCTATCCTGTCCTCTATCCTATTCTATACGCTATCGTATCCTGTCCTCTATCCTATCCTACCATCTATCCTATCCTAACCTCTATCCCATCCTATGCTCTATCCTATCCTATCCTCGATCCTATCCTATCCTCTATCCTATCCTATCCTCTATCCAATCCTATCCTCTATCCTATCCTATCCTCTATCCTATCCCATCCTCTATCGTATCCTATCCTCTATCCTATCCTATTCCTCTATCCTGTGCTACCCTCTATCCTATCCTATACTCTATCCTATCCTATCCTCTATCCTATCCTATCTTCTATCCTATCCTATCCTATCCTCTATCCTATCCTATACTCTATCCTATCCTATCCGCTATCCTATCCTATCTTCTATCTTATCATATCCTCTATCTCATCCTATCCTCCATCCTATCCTATCCTCTATCCTATCCTATCCTCTATCCCATCCTATGCTCTATCCTATCCTATCCTCGATCCTATCCTATCCTCTATCCAATCCTATCCTCTATCCTATCCTATCCTCTATCCTATCCTATCCTCTATCCTATCCTATCCTCTATCCAATCCTATCCTCTATCCTATCCCATCCTCTATCGTATAATATCCTCTATCCTATCCTATTCCTCTATCCTGTGCTACCCTCTATCCTATCCTATACTCTATCCTATCCTATCCTCTATCCTATCCTATCTTCTATCCTATCCTATCCTCTAACCTATCCTATACTCTATCCTATCCTATCCTCTATCCTACCCTATCTTCTATCTTATCATATCCTCTATCCCATCCTATCCTCTATCCTATCCTATTCCTCTATCCTATGCTATCCTCTATCCTATCCTATCCTCTATCCAATCCTATCCTCTATCCAATCCTATCCTCCATCCTATCCTATCCTCTATCCTATCCCATCCTCTATCGTATCCTATCCTCTATCCTATCCTATCCTCTATCCAACCCTATCCTCCATCCTATACTATCCTCTATCCTACCCCATCCTCTATCGTATCCTATCCTCTATCCTATCCTATACTCTATCCTATCCCATCCTCTATCCTATCCTATCTTCTATCTTATCATATCCTCTATGCCATCCTATCCTCTATCCAACCGTATCCTCTATCCTATCCTATCCTCTATCCTATCCCATCCTCTATCCTATCCTATCCTCTATCCCATCCTATGCTCTATCATATCCTACCATCTATCCTATCCCATCCTCTATCACATCCTATCCGCTATCGTATCCCATCCTCTATCCTATCCTATCCTCTATCATATCCTATCCTCTATCCTATCCTATCCTCTATCTCATCCTATCCTCTATTCCATCCTATCCTCTATTCCATCCTATCCTCCATCCTATCCTATCCTCTATCCCATCCTATCCTCCATCATATCCTATCCTCTATCCTATAGTATCCTCTATCCTATCCTATCCTCTATCCTATCCTATCCGCTATCCTATCCTATCCTCTATCCTATCCTATCATTTATCCTATCCGATCCTCTATTCCATCCTATCCTCTATTCCATCCTATCCTCCATCCTATCCTATCCTCTATCCCATCCTATCCTCCATCATATCCTATCCTCTATCCTATCCTATCCTCTATCCTATCCTATCCTCTATCCTATCCTATCCGCTATCCTATCCTATCCTCTATCCTATCCTATCATTTATCCTATCCGATCCTCTATCCTATCCTATCCTCTATCCTATACTATCCTCTATCCTATCCTATCCTCTACCGTATCCTAACATCTATCCTGTCCTATCTTCTATCACATCCTATCCACTGTCGTTTCCTACCCTCTATCTTATCCTATCCTCTATCCAATACTATCCTCCATCCTATCCTATCCTCTATCTTATCATATCCTCTATCTCATCCTATCCTCCATCCTATCCTATCCTCTATCCTATCCTATCCTCTATCCCATCCTATGCTCTATCCTATCCTATCCTCGATCCTATCCTATCCTCTATCCAATCCTATCCTCTATCCTATCCTATCCTCTATCCTATCCTATCCTCTATCCAATCCTATCCTCTATCCTATCCTATCCTCTATCCTATCCCATCCTCTATCGTATCCTATCCTCTATCCTATCCTATTCCTCTATCCTGTGCTACCCTCTATCCTATCCTATACTCTATCCTATCCTATCCTCTATCCCATCCTATCCTCCATCATATCCTATCCTCTATCCTATCCTACCATCTATTCTATCCTATCCTCTATCCCATCCTATGCTCTATCGTATCCTACCATCTATCCTATCCTATCCTCTATCACATCCTATCCGCTATCGTATCCCATCCTCTATCCTATCCTATCCTCTATCATATCCTATCCTCTATCCTATCCTATCCTCTATCTCATCCTATCCTCTATTCCATCCTATCCTCTATTCCATCCTATCCTCCATCCTATCCTATCCTCTATCCCATCCTATTCTCCATCATATCCTATCCTCTATCCTATCCTATCCTCTATCCTATCCTATCCTCTATCCAATCCTATCCTCTATCCTGTCCTATCCTCTATCCTATCCCATCCTCTATCGTATCCTATCCTCTATCCTATCCTATTCCTCTATCCTGTGCTACCCTCTATCCTATCCTATACTTTATCCTATCCTATCCTCTATCCTATCCTATCTTCTATCCTATCCTATACTCTATCCTATCCTATCCTCTATCCTATCCTATCTTCTATCTTATCATATCCTCTATCTCATCCTATCCTCCATCCTATCCTAACCTCTATCCTATCCTATCCTCTATCCCATCCTATGCTCTATCCTATCCTATCCTCGATCCTATCCTATCCTCTAGCCAATCCTATCCTCTATCCTATCCTATCCTCTATCCTATCCTATCCTGTATCCAATCCTATCCTCTATCCTATCCTATCCTCTATCCTATCCCATCCTCTATCGTATCCTATCCTCTATCCTATCCTATTCCTCTATCCTGTGCTACCCTCTATCCTATCCTATACTCTATCCTATCCTATCCTCTATCCCATCCTATCCTCCATCATATCCTATCGTCTATCCTATCCTACCATCTATTCTATCCTATCCTCTATCCCATCCTATGCTCTATCGTATCCTACCATCTATCCTATCCTATCCTCTATCACATCCTATCCGCTATCGTATCCCATCCTCTATCCTATCCTATCCTCTATCATATCCTATCCTCTATCCTATCCTATCCTCTATCTCATCCTATCCTCTATTCCATCCTATCCTCTATTCCATCCTATCCTCCATCCTATCCTATCCTCTATCCCATCCTATTCTCCATCATATCCTATCCTCTATCCAATCCTATCCTCTATCCTATCCTATCCTCTATCTTATCCTATCCGCTATCCTATCCTATCCTCTATCCTATCCTATCATTTATCCTATCCGATCCTCTATCCTATCCTATACTATCCTCTATCCTATCCTATCCTCTACCGTATCCTAACATCTATCCTGTCCTATCTTCTATCACATCCTATCCACTGTCGTTTCCTACCCTCTATCTTATCCTATCCTCTATCCAATACTATCCTCCATCCTATCCTATCCTCTATCGTATCCTATCCTCTATCCAATCCTATCCTCTATCGTATCCTATCCTTTATCCTATCCTATCCTCTATCCTATCCTATCCTCTATCCTATCCTATCTACTATCTTGTCATATCCTCTATCCCATCCTATCCTCCATCCTATCATATCCTCTATCCTATACTATCCTCTATCCTATCCTATCCTCTCCCGTATCCTAACATCTATCCTGTCGTATCTTCTATCACATCCTATCCACTGTCCTTTCCTACCCTCTATCTTATCCTATCCTCTATCCAATACTATCCTCCATCCTATCCTATCCTCTATCGTATCCTATCCTCTATCCAATCCTATCCTCTATCGTATCCTCTCATTTATCCTATCCTATCCTCTATCCTATTCTATCCTCTACCGTATCCTGTCCTCTATCCTATCCTATTCCTCTATCCTATGCTACCCTCTATCCTATCCTATCCTCTATCCTATCCTATCCTCTATCCTATCCTATTCCTCTATCCTATGCTACCCTCTATCCTATCCTATCCTCTATCGTATCCTGTCCTCTATCCTATCCTACCATCTATCCTATCCTATCCTCTATCCCATCCTATGCTCTATCCTATCCTATCCTCGATCCTATCCTATCCTCTATCCAATCCTATCCACTATCCTATCCTATCCTCTATCCTATCCTATCCTCTATCTAATCCTATCCTCTATCCGACCCTATCCTCTATCCTCTCCTATTCTCAGTCTTATCCTATCCTCTATCCCATCCTATCCTCCATCTTATCCTATCCTCGATCCTATCCTATCCTCTATCCAATCCTATCCTCTATCCTATCCTATCCTCTATCCTATCCTATTCCTCTATCCTGTGCTACCCTCTATCCTATCCTATACTCTATCCTATCATATCCTCTATCCTATCCTATCTTCTATCCTATCCTATACTCTATCCTATCCTATCCTCTATCCTATCCTATCTTCTATCTTATCATATCCTCTATCTCATCCTATCCTCCATCCTATCCTATCCTCTATCCTATCCTATCCTCTATCCTATCCTATCCTCTATCCTATCCTATTCCTCTATCCTATGCTACCCTCTATCCTATCCTATCCTCTATCGTATCCTGTCCTCTATCCTATCCTACCATCTATCCTATCCTATCCTCTATCCCATCCTATGCTCTATCCTATCCTATCCTCGATCCTATCCTATCCTCTATCCAATCCTATCCACTATCCTATCCTATCCTCTATCCTATCCTATCCTCTATCTAATCCTATCCTCTATCCGACCCTATCCTCTATCCTCTCCTATCCTCAGTCTTATCCTATCCTCTATCCCATCCTATCCTCCATCTTATCCTATCCTCGATCCTATCCTATCCTCTATCCAATCCTATCCTCTATCCTATCCTATCCTCTATCCTATCCTATTCCTCTGTCCTATGCTACCCTCTATCCTATCCTATCCTCTATCCTATCCTATACTCTATCCTATCCTATCCTCTATCCTATCCTATCTTCTATCTGATCATATCCTCTATCCCATCCTATCCTCCATCCTATCCTATCCTCTATCCTATACTATCCTCTATCCTATCCTATCCTCTATCGTATCCCATCCTCTATCCTATGCTATCCTCTATCGTATCCTATCCGCTGTCCAATCCTATCCTCTATCCTATTCTAGCCTCTATCCTATCCTATCGTCTAACCTTTCCTATCCTCTATACTCTCCTCTATCGTATCCTATCCTCTATCGTAACCTACCATCTATCCTATCCTATCCTCTATCCCATCCTATCCTCTATCCCATCCTATCCGCTATCGTATCCCATCCTCTATCCTATGCTATCCTCTATCGTATCCTATCCTCCATCCTATCCTATCCTCTATCCTATACTATCCTCTATCCTATCCTATCCTCTACTGTATCCCACCATCTATCCTATCCTATCTTCTATCATATCCTATCCTCTATCCCTTCCTATCCTCCATCATATCCTATCCTCTATCCTATCCTACCATCTATTCTATCCTATCCTCTATCCCATCCTATGCTCTATCCTATCCTATCCTCAATCCTATCCTATCCTCTATCCAATCCTATCCTCTATCCTATCCTATCCTCTATCCTATCCTATATTCTATCCAATCCTATCCTCTATCCTATCCTATCCTCTATCCTATCCCATCCTCTATCGTATCCTATCCTCTATCCTATCTTATCCTCTATTCTATCCCATCCTCTATCCTATCCTATCCTCTATCCTATCCTATCCTCGATCCTATCCTATCCTCTATCCAATCCTATCCTCTATCCTATCCTATCCTCTATCCTATCCTATCCTCTATCCAATCCTATCCTCTATCCTATCCTATCCTCTATCCTATCCTATCCTCTATCCTATCCTATCCTCTATCCTATCCCATCCTCTATCGTATCCTATCCTCTATCCTACCTTATCCTCTATTCTATCCCATCCTCTATCCTATCCTATCCTCTATCCTATCCTATCCTCGATCCTATCCTATCCTCTATCCCATCCTATCCTCCATCTTATCCTATCCTCGATCCTATCCTATCCTCTATCCAATCCTATCCTCTATCCTATCCTATCCTCTATCCCATCCTATTCCTCTGTCCTATGCTACCCTCTATCCTATCCTATCCTCTATCCTATCCTATACTCTATCCTATCCTATCCTCTATCCTATCCTATCTTCTATCTTATCATATCCTCTATCCCATCCTATCCTCCATCCTATCCTATCCTCTATCCTATACTATCCTCTATCCTATCCTATCCTCTATCGTATCCTATCCTCTATCCTATCCTATCCGCTGTCCAATCCTATCCTCTATCCTATTCTAGCCTCTATCCTATCCTATCGTCTAACCTTTCCTATCCTCTATACTATCCTCTATCGTATCCTATCCTCTATCGTAACCTACCATCTATCCTATCCTATCCTCTATCCCATCCTATCCTCTATCCCATCCTATCCGCTATCGTATCCCATCCTCTATCCTATGCTATCCTCTATCGTATCCTATCCTCTATCCTATCCTATACTCTATCCAATCCTATCCTCCATCCTATCATATCCTCTATCTCATCCTATCCTCCATCCTATCCTATCCTCTATCCTATTCTATCCTCTATCCTATCCTATCCTCTATCCAATCCTATCCTCTATCCTATCCTATCCTGTATCCTATCCTATCCTATCCTCTATCCTCTCCTATTCCTCTATCCTATGCTACCCTCTATCCTATCCTATCCTCTATCCTATCCTATACTCTATCCTATTCCATCGTCTATCCTATCCTACATTCTACCTTATCATATCCTCTATCCCATCCTATCCTCTATCCAATCCTATCCTGTATCCTATCCTATCCTCTATCCTATCCCATCCTCTATCGTATCCTGTCCTCTATCCTATCCTATCCTCTATCCTATCCTATCCTCTATCCTATCCTATCTTCTATCTTATCATATCCTCTATCCCATCCTATCCTCTATCCTATCCTATTCCTCTATCCTATGCTATCCTCTATCCTATCCTATACTCTATCCTATCCTATCCTCTATCCTATCCTATCTTCTATCTTATCATATCCTCTATCCCATCCTATCCTCCATCCTGTCCTATCCTCTATCGTATATTATCCTCTATCCTATCCTATCCTCTATCCTATCCTATTCCTCTATCCTATGCTATCCTCTATCCTATCCTATCCTCTATCCTATCCTATCCTCTATCCTATCCTATCTTCTATCTTATCATATCCTCTATCCCATCCTATCCTCCATCCTATCCTATCCTCTATCCTATCCCATCCTCTATCGTATCCTATCCTCTATCCTATCCTATCCTCTATCCTATCCCATCCTCTATCGTATGCTATCCTCTATCCTATCCTATTCCTCTATCCTATGCTACCCTCTATCCTATCCTATCCTCTATCCTAACCTATACTCTATCCTATCCCATCCTCTATCCTATCCTATCCTCTATCCTATCCTATCTTCTATCCTATCCTATCCTCTATCCTATCCCATCCTCTATCGTATCCTATCCTCTATCGTATCCTATCCTCTATCCTATCCTATACTCTATCCTATCCTATCCTCTATCCTATCCTATCTTCTATCTTATCATATCCTCTATCTCATCCTATCCTCCATCCTATCCTATCCTCTATCCTATCCTATCCTCTATCCTATCCTATCCTATCCTCTATCCTATCCTATTCCTCTATCCTATGCTACCCTCTATCCTATCCTATCCTCTATCCTATCCTATACTCTATCCTATCCCATCCTCTATCCTATCCTACATTCTATCTTATCATATCCACTATCCCATCCTATCCTCCATCCAATCCTATTCTCTATCCTATCCTCTCCTCTATCCTATCCGATCCTCTATCGTATCCTATCCTCTATCCTATCCTATCCTCTATCCTATCCTTTTTTTTTTTTTTGTTTTAATGGAAATTTGCCTATATTTTAGGTACTGGTGCTTACAGTAATTCTCCGCAGTTATGTTCTATTATACATATATCAAATACGTTGTATTCTAAGCTTATAACACATATAAAACACATATCACATATATAACACATATAAAACTACTCTAAGTCTAGATCTATTTCGCAAGTATTATATCGCACGCTTATCTAAAATTAACCTAAATACACCTAATCTACTATTATTCCCTATTATTCAACTCAAACTATTTAACCTAACGGGTGGACCTCTAAGGGCCTAGCGATCTCTTAGGGTCTCTCGAAATTCAAGGAAATTGAAAATTTGACCTTGAACACAAGAGTAAACTAGGTGTTTTAGCCTAGTTGACCCCTATTTTTTATAGCTGGGATGGATAGAGGTGAGGATACCTAGCACCTTTCCTGTGTAACTCTTTTTGTAGCATGCACCTATCTACCTTTAGATGCTGCTATCTCGGTTGTTGCCGGGGGGCGCGAGTTTGTGACAACCTCCGAAGCGCGGCTTCGGAGACCAATGTAGCTTATGGGCTACCCCCCCTGCCCCCCCACGTGCTCAGAATTTTTTTTCTCTAAAACTTTTTTCGACACCCGGTATATTTTGAAAACTAAACTTTATCCGATTTAGTCGAGCGACGGCTCGTTGGAAAGGTCTTGATCCGTGTAGAATTTTCACCGTGTTACTTTTTCGAATTTCGTGAAAATTAGAGTAATTTTCTCTGTATCTCCGAAGTGGGTGGGCAAATCGAAAGAAGTTTTTTAGGGGGGAGAATGCTTCTCCGTTTCTACCCTAAAATACTCGCCGTCCTCGATAATAGTTGAGTTCAAAATTTCGCTTCGATCGGTTATCTTTGGCCTACTGCCATAACCACGAAATCGCCTAACAAAATCGATGGTCCGGTAAAGACGTGTTACGGCTCATTCGAAAGCCACGGTCTAGCCGTACAATTTGGCCAAGGTACTTTTTCGTAATCTCTTCTAGTAAGCCTAATTTTCACTGTTTTAATTCTCTATTTCTATTTTTAGGTTCCGCAAGCTGGTGCAGGGTTTAACATGAGAAAAGGAAGGAATACTATGACACTCAGTAGAGATTTTCACCTTGTCCTACCTTATTCTAGTTACTGTCCCTTAGAGGTGCGCAAAAAGTGGCGGACTCGACCGACCCCTTGTGTTAATCGAATCCTTTTCTTTTCCCGGTCTCTTCCCAAGCTTCTTCCAATTATTCGTACTGTTTTTTCCGTTCTTTCCACAGTTCTCACTAATATTCAGTTCAGTTCAATTATTCACTCACTTGTCTAATTGTTCGTAGCTAATTCTTTTTTTTTTTAATCTAACCCAAACCCAAACTAATTTAATTCTGCTTGGATTCCGGTTAAGTTAAATTCACAGTCTTTCAAACACTTTTTCAGATTTTTTACGCGGAGGCTAACGGTCTTGTCCCTGAACGCGACGGTTCACGACCGGCACTCCGCGGTATATTCCCGATCTTTCTCTCAGGTAAGTATATTTATAATTTAATATAACTTCTAATTTTTTTTTTTTTGTTTTTTATTTCAGGTTTCCCTGTTAGCACGCTCGAAACAACTACTGAAAATCCGTAGAAAAAGTTCCGCGATGCTACTTGAAACTTTACTAATCGATGTGACTCGGCTGGAAGTTCAAATCGCTCTCATCCTCTATCCTATCCTATCCTCTATCCTATCCTATCTTCTATCTTATCACATCCTCTATCCCATCCTATCCTCTATCGTATCCTATCCTTTATCCTATCCTATCCTCTATCCTATTCTATCCTCTATCGTATCCTGTCCTCTATCCTATCCTACCATCTATCCTATCCTATCCTCTATCCCATCCTATCCTCTATCCTATCCTATCCTCTATCCTATTCTATCCTCTATCCAATCCTATACTCTATCCTATCTTATTCCTCTATCCTATGCTATCCTCTATACTATCCTATCCTCTATCCTATCCTATCCTCTATCCTATCCTATCCTCTATCCTATCCTATCCTCTACCGTATCCTACTATCTATCCTGTCCTATCTTCTATCACATCCTATCCTCTATCTTATCCTATCCTCCATCCTATCCTATCCTCTATCGTATCCTATCCTCTATCCAATCCTATCCTCTATCCTATCCTATCCTCTATCCTATCCTATCCTATCCTCTATCGTATCCTATCCTCTATCCAATCCTATCATCTATCATATCCTATCCTCAATCCTATCCTATCCTATCCTCTATCGTATCCTATCCTCTATCCAATCCTATCATCTATCATATCCTATCCTCAATCCTATCCTATACTCTATCTTATCGTATCCTCTATCCCATCCTATCCTCCATCCTATTATATCCTCCATCCTATCCTATCCTCTATCCAATCCTATCCTCTATCGTATCCTATCCTTTATCCTATCCTATCCTCTATCCTATTCTATCCTCTATCGTGTCCTATCTTCTATGCTATCCTACCAACTATCCTATCCTATCCTCTATCCCATCCTATCCCCTATCCTATCCTATCCTCTATCCTATCCTATCCTCTATCCTATACTAGCCTCTATC